>NC_050577.1:179895231-180160231 GCF_011100635.1 Trichosurus vulpecula
ATATAATAAGAACTTACTAATTTTTAATTTGAATTGAATGATTTTCCATGTTTTAAAAGATCATCTGTCTCCTATTGTTGTTTGGGGATCATATGAGGTAATATTTTAAAAATACTTTGCAAACTTGTAGGGCAAGATAGATTTCTGTGCCCCATTGCCTGTATATCTTATTTCCTAGTTGCATGTAAAACCTTTTTTTTTTTTTGAACATCTGCTCTTAAAACTTTGAGTTCTAAATTCTTTCCCTCTTCCTTCCCCCTTAAAGAGCTGTACAAATGCTAGTTATTACTACTGTGGCTGCTTTTTTTTTGCTAATGCTATTTATTAGATGAGAAAGATAAATAGTGTAAAGAAACTGAGATGCATGATGTCTATGTGATAATTGCGATGTATTGCTATATTGGTAGCTGCAAGACAGAGCATGGGTCATTTGTGTTAAGGTCAGAGAAATTTGCAAGAGACTTAAGTTTTCTCTTAGAAAATGAAATCAGCCTCAGAGGAGATGGTAGAAAAACAGAGGGTGAACATAAGGAAGAATGCTATAGTGCTGAAAGGAAAGTTAAACTCATGGATATTTAAGAAATCACATTTGGAGAGGTAGAAAAGAGGCAAAGTAAGTTCTCTTCCCTTTTCTCTTTCTCCCCTACTATATTCCCATTTCCCTTCTTTCTCTTTCTTCTCTTAAGGCCTTGAAATGGAACCACCCCTTCCCTCCTATCTCAGCCCATCTGTTTGTATTAAACTCCTCTGTGACCCTTGAAGATATGGTTCTGGAGGAACACTTGTTTCTTTTCCTTCTATTAGAATGTGAGCACTTTATCATGCTATATCCATTTCTAAGAAATAAAATGAATTTACCTTTCTAGTTCTCACTTGATTCCTGTGTTTGCATTTCAATCTTCTATTCAGTTCTCATCTTTTCTTTAGAAATACTTGAAAGTGCTCTATTCCATCGAATATTCATTTCCCTTCCCCACCCTTCCCATATGTTTATAATAAGTTTTTCATAGTAAATTACCCTTGGTTTTGTAACCATCCAGGTAAAGGGGTGACCAAGCCTTGAATGGGGGGAGGGGAATGGAGTTTTTTTATGAATGTGAATGTAACCACCAAAGGCAAGGGATAGACTGACTGAAAAGTTCTTTGAGATTTGTATTTTTCCCAGTTTGGGGAAGAGAGGAAATTACATCACATCAGGCAGGGCATGAAGAAAGAGGACGAGAGAAGTGTGGATGAAGGTATGTGACTGGGTGGTTGTGAGGGTATCAGCTCTTATTCTAATAACAGGAGTATAGGGAGAAAACCTGAGAGGAGAAAGTGACAGACCCTACCTTACTCTTGCCTTACTTTTATTTGATTATTTTAAAAAGTTAGAATAATACATTTGCCAGATTTTATATTAACTTTATAATTAATAGCCTGGAACTGAGCTTGTCTTTAAGTTGCCTGGTGCCTTTTGTTTGTAACACAAGAGTGTTGGATGACATTGTAAGCAGCTTAAGAGATCAGGAGATTCCTTTTATAGCACATAACTGGAATCTAAAACTCCAGCCTGATTTTAGAGTTTATCTCTCTAACTAGGGGCATAAGTATGAGCTGAGGTTATGGTACTAAGTCTTTATCTTTTGCCTTTTGGAGTATAATGTACAAGCTCTCTTCTCTTTGATTGTGTTAGCTGTCAAGTCTTGTGTGATACTTTCTCTGGTAGCTTTGTGCTTGAACTTTTTCTGGCTGCCTTTGGTATTTTTCCCTGATCTGGAAGTTCTTAATTTTGGCCATGATATCCCTGGGAACTTTCTTTTGGGATTTTATTTCTGTATGTCACTAGTAGCATCTTAATTTTCAGTTTACCTTATGAGTCTAATAGATTTGGGTAATTTCCCTTTATGATTTCTTCAAATATGGTATTCAGGCTTTTTATTTGGTCATCATTTTTGGGTAGCACAATAAGTCTTAGATCTCTTCTTGAGCTATTTTCCAAGTCAGTTCTTTTTGATAGCAAATACTTATTTTTTTTCCATTTAAAATTTTTTTAAAACAATTTTTATCATTCTATTGCCAGCATTCCAAAGATCTATTCCAATTCCCAGGGAATTTGTTTCTTGAGTAGGTTACCACTTTCTGTTCCTTCTTTCAAGTCTTTCTTCCGAAAGTTTAATCTTTTTTATAATCTCTTGCTCTGCTTACAGTTATTGTGGTGTTGTTCCTTCTTCTCTGTTATCCTGTTGAGCAATTCTTGACCCATAATATTTCTTCATGGAGCTTAGTGTCTTTTTCTGTTTATTCATAGCAATTCTTGACCCATAATATTTCTTCAAGGTGTTTAGTGTCTTTTTCTGTTTATTCATATCTATAGCTTCAATACTTAATTTGTGGTTTAGTGCCAGAGAGAGGCACTGCCCTTTTGCACACTTACGGGTAGTGCAATCAGATCTTGTTTGGTTCTGACCTTGCTTTCTTGTGTTCTTGTATCTAGTGTCTTTTTCTTTTGGAGTCTATATACCCCAAAGAGAGATAGACATCAGTGTTGCTGGTCAGAATTCTATTATTAGCTATACCTGATCAGAATTCTAGGTGGACTTCTGTCCCACTGAAGATTTTTAATCAAGGATCTGTCTCATCTTTATTTCATTGTGTTTTCCTGCTCAGGGCTATGTCAGAGCTTCTGTACAGAGCTCCTGTAGTCAGATTTTGGTGATTTAATTGTAAAGAACTTAGCACAGTGCCTGGCTATATAAATGTTAGTTGTTATTATTAATTGATTAATTAATAGATTTTCCCCAGAATAAAACATTTTCCCTAGTCTCTTGTTTGATGTTGTCTGTCTCACTCAGATTGTTCTGTTTTAGATTCCATAATAATAAGTGGGTAGTTATGTGACCAGAGAGAAGGGGTCAGCTGAGACAGAAATGAACTTGACCATGCTCCCATAGCTAGTTAATTGCAGAGCCAGGGTTCAAAAGCCCAAGTCTTCTGATAACAAATCCATTGCTCACTCCCCTGTATCAAGTCGATTTTTATAGTTGTTGACATCCATTTTCACAAAAGTATTTTAAACAAGGAACATCATAAGGCACAACTTGTTTTGCATTGGACCAAATGCTCCTTTTAGAGGGTAAGTTTAATTTTTTTTTCTGTTTTATATAAGATGGTAATTTGTGTGGACACCTGAATGTTCAGCAAATTAAGCTAAGGAGCCAACCAAAGGGTGCTTCCTTTAGAACCTGGCTTTTAGTAAGTTAATAATGTGATTGGCTATAGCACAGTTGCTGAGTTTTCTCTAGTGCCATGTTTAGGCTCCTTATTTTTAAAGGACTTTATTATATTCTCAGTGGTAGGACCACAGTAGACTTAGCGTTAAGAGTTTTATTAGGTAAGGCAACGTCTTCAAGAGGAAGGATTTCTGGAGGCTGTAAGATTTGGTGAGTATGTGTGTGTGTTTGCATGTAACACACCCTAACTACTTCTGTTTATAGCTTATTGCTTCAAAGCAATTAAATTGGGTGAAGATCTTGGACTTCTAAAGCAGTAAACAAATACCAGACATGTGGCCACTTGCTAGGTCATAGTTTCCCTTTGAACATCATCTTGCCAGTAACATGAAGCAGCAAATACTGAATAAATGAAAAGGCAAAACATTTCTTTGTGCCAGAGAGGAAATCAGTGTAAAAAAGCTTACACTTGTTTTCTGAGTATTAAATGAAATGAATGGAATTAGATTTGAAATATTATCGCTGTTTCTTATCAAATTGCTCATTTCACCTGGAATTTAAACTATGTGTGCCCATACCCCCTTTCTCTGTCTCCTTCTGTTAGAATGTATTGCTGAGACTAAAAGGTCTTCATAGAAGGATTAGATAGGCCAGTTAATGTTCAATGCAATAGGTTCTTTTATTTGTTTTGGGTAAGTACACAGTGGCTTTAAGCATTCAAGGAAGTGGGAAGCAGAGGGAACTGTGGAAGAGTACTAGTACTTCTCATTAGGAAGTTCTTTCTCTTTATGCTGTGGCCCAGGAGTTATGCCCCTCAACTAGGGCAGGGCATCTATCCCCTCACAGTGGGGCTAGCACTGACACCTTCATACTTCGGTTACCTGACAAAGCTCCCTATCCCTGCCCCAAAACATGCACACTGGAGCTGGAACAATTCCAAAATAGTACTAATAATGGATAAAGAAGGAATACAATCAAGGATTTCACCAAGGAGCCATGAATCCTATAATCCTTAAATAGAAGTATGCTGGGGTCAGCTTGTATTGGCTTAGGAGAGCCAATGGTTAAATTTTTCAGGGTTATCCTTTATATCTTGGAATTTGGTACATGCTACACAGTAGTGCTTGGTTTATTGTTTAGTTGATTGTCTAAATTTAGTGATGAAGAAAATGTTGATAATGCACATTAAACTTAAAATGTGTTATACTTTTCTGAAAGCTGGTTGTTAAACATTTACCAGCAACCATTGTTTTTAGGCCATGATAGGAAGAGAGAATGTATCACGGATTCATGAATACATGATTCATATTAACTTAGTTCTTAGAATTTCATTAGTTAGTGTAGGTACTGGATTAGTATTACTGATAATATAAAATTGGATAGTATTATGTCATGGCCAATCCAGCTTTTCCTCAACTGACCTAGCAGGAACAGAGATACTCAATAGGGAGGAAACTGGAAGTTTCCAGTCTAGAATGTCCTAAGTTATAGATATTTCCTGGTTATAGGGGTAGGGATTTCAAATAATGGGCAGAGTAAAGTGGAAGGGATATCAGGCAAAAGGAAAATCTAGAAATAGCCTATTGGATAAAGACTAGGCCAGAGAAACAAACAATCTAGACTGCTTTTTAGCCTAAGCCAGCTTCCCTACTTTCTTCTTTGCTGTTACTTCTATTTGTCTTAGATTGATAAACAACATTCTAAGCATCCTCTGTTTCTACCACTAAAAAAATGCAAATGAAATTGAAAAAGACTATTCAAAACACTGATTTTGTTGGAGTGAATTTTTGTTGTGTCACCATGGGCAAGTCACCTATGCTTTATCTGCCTCTGCATCCTTATCTGTAAAATGGGATAATAATAGCACCTCTGAGGGGTTTTGTGAATTTCAAATAACATAACATTTACAAAACATTTTGCAAACCTTTAAGTGCCATATAAATGCTATTATTGTTAATCAGTATTATTTGCATGTTGATAGCCTCTTCTTTCTATGTACTTACTCCTCCCTGGGATTTTTTTTTTTGACTCATTGCTGTCTCCTGATTCTCCTGACTTCTAGCCTCTCCTTTTTAGTCTGCCTTGCTTAATCATCATCCATGCCATACTTCCCATGTGTAGTTGTACCCCAGGGTATGTGCTCTCTCTCTCTCTCTCCTCTCTCTCCCTCATTCTCTTATTCTCTCACTCTTGCGCTCATTCCCTCTTTCTCGCTATTTCTTACTCACTTGCTCAATCAGCTTCCAGGGCTTCGACTATGATCTCTACTCAGATAACTCTCAGATTTATATATCTATCTATCCCTATATCTGTACTTACCCCTAGTCATCCTCTTGAATGACAGTCTTACACAAAGAACAGCTTATCAGATGATTCCCAAATTCAAGCATCTTACTGAATGCTCCCATAGGTATATTAAATATACCAGGTCCCAAACAGAACAAAGTATGTTTTCCTATATGCCTGCCACCTCTTTCTAACTTGGTTATTTCTGTTGAGGCTACAACCATCCTTTCAATCAAACCTCAGGCCATCTTTAATTCCTTCATATTACATATTGCACACAGAGCCTTATGAATTCTACCTCTCACAATATTGATTTCCTTAATTCTCTTCCCTTCACTCCCATACCACCACTCTTACTGAGGTCCTCATCACCTCTTGCTTGGACTATTGTAATGTACTCCTACCTGTGGCCTAATCCATTCTCCACACTATTGCCAAATTGATATTCCTAAAACACAGGTCTGACCAAGTTACTTTCCTGCTCAACAAGCTCTAGAGGCTCCCTTCTTCCATTAGGAAAAGATATAAAACCCTTGCTTGATGTTTAAAGCTCTTCACAGTTTGACCTAGCTTTCCAGACTTGTTGCACATTATTCTCCTTCATTCATTTTACATTCCAATCAAACTGGCCTCCTTGCTGTTCCCCAGACATCACATTCCATCTCTGAATCCATACCTGAAATCCACTGCCCCTCTTGTCTTTACCTCTTAGTAACTTTACTTTTCTTTAAAGTTTAACTCCATTCCCATATCTATCCAAAAGCTTTCTTGACCCTTCATATAATTGTTTTGCATTTGCTTTTCTGTATATTTGTGACCCTCCCCACTCCCACCCCTACAATGTAAGGCCTTTGAGGGCAGAGATGATTTAATTTTTTTCTTTGTAGATCTAGCACCTAATACATTTCTGTCATACAGTAAGTGCTTAATACATGCATGTTGAATCCATAAACATTTCTAATTAATGTGTGAATAATTATCTTATAAAACAGCTTATAACCCTATTGAAACATTACATTAGTTATTTTGGCAGTTTGGAGAAAGATGAGGAAGGACCGGTTAGACTTCTGACTATCTTGTGGATGAATAATGACATGTAGTTAAAATACCCTGTGGAGGGCTCCCTTAGGAAAGGATAGGTTCTTGGATATTTCCCAGATACCATGTTTTAGATACTGCCATAAGTGGTAAGGATGAAGGAACATTTCCATGTCAGGCCCCAATTCAAGTTGGAGTTACACATCAGTTGCCTGGGGTTTTACCACAAAGTAAATCACAAAACCCACTATACAAAGAAATCTGTAATTTCTTCATTAACTAAAGTCTCTTTACTTGAAGTACACACAAGCCAAAGTGAATGGATACCACCCAGATAGCATCCCCATTCTTTTTTTTTTTTTTCAAAAAAAGGTTGAAAGAAAGAAAATATATTACTATATTAAAAATGTTGAGGGATTTTCCCTCCTTTTATTTGTTTTGATTTGATCGATGGTGGAGGTGAAGATTATACTGGCGTAGGGTAGAGAATGAATGTAGCAGTTAGGTTGCTTATCTATCTGTCTGGTTTGGGGTAGGTATTTTTTGTTTGTTTCAGTCATTTCATTTGTTTCCATGTGTTTTAGAGATCCCCTAATAATATATAAGTTTAAAAAAGTATAATAGCGTTTCCAGCTACAGCTCATAATGGGGGAGAAAGTAATGGACGATGAAAAGGAAATGAGAGAATTTCTCCATGTCCATTTTGGACATTTATATGAATTTTAAATTCTTCATGCTCTTCCAAACCCACCCACACAACACCATTAAAAAATATGGTGTGTGTATCAAATACAGCACAAATTTCCATAAAACCATTCCAAAAGAAACTGTGAGTTGCCCATGTAACCAATTTTGTCCTGAATTTCCCTGTGTAAGTGGAAATAAATAGCTGTACTGGTCTCAACTGTACTTCAGCATACTAGTTTCATACCTGTTTCAAAATATGCTTGCTTAGTAGTAATACTTAAATAGGTGCTGTAATTAAAACAAAAGAGCCAAAGGAATGCCTTATTTTTTATAAATAAAATGGTTTTGGAAATGGCATATTTAACCTTAATATACTCATCATTTAATAAACATAGTTCCCCACTTGATTCTAAATCTGGGAAAATTAGTGATCAAAATTCTTAGAAGACTGAAACAAACTTTTTTTCTAAAAATTTTTTTAAAAATTAAAAAAACTAAACTAAACCTTTTTAAACTAAGCCCTTCATCTGTTTCTAGTGGTACTGGGACTGAACCCAAGTCAAACCTTAATTAATCTCTCTCTTTCATCCCTCATATCCAATAAGTTGCCTATTCTCATCTTTATTGCCATCATATTCCATTTTAGTTGAGGTCTATATGACCACTTGCTCAAGAAGGTTAGTGGTACCTTGAACTTTCAGTCCTCTGGACTAAAGTACAGATCCCTTTGTTTGAAAGCCCTTCAATCAGTCTGCCACATCTCTTTCAGTTTTGACTCCAATTATTCCCTATCATGCATGCTATATTTAGCCAAACTTGCTATTTTCTCTTCCTTGAAGACAACATTCCACCTGCTGTCTCTGTGCTTTTTTACAGGTTGTCCCCTCCTGTTTTGATTGCTCTCTCTCCATATTTTTTTCTCTTGGAATCCCTAGTTTCCCTCAATACTCTGATTAAGTACTATCTCCTGCAAAAGGCCTTTCCTATTTCTTTAGGTGTTAGTGCTCCTCTCAAATGACTTTGTATTTATGTTGCATATATTTTCTGTTTATTTATATATGTATGAATCTACAATTTATCATATTTCTCAAAGATGAGATCCTAACTTAGGTGTTCTTGACTCTGAGGAGACTGGCTCTCTCTCCGTTACACAATGATGACTTCCTCATGTGTGTATGTGTGAATATGACCTTTTTTAAAATATATGAACTTAGAAGGTCAGGGATATGGACTGGACCTGGGATTTAATTGTTATAGGGAACTCCACAATGAAGAAACTCTGTCTGCCTATGCAGTGGGTACCTTCTCTGCAACTTAGAGTCTTAGAGAGCTACCTAGAACAAACTGAAATAGAAATGGGGTGGGGCACTAAACTGTACACAAGGATCCCTTTGGGCTGCATAGTCACTTAGAAAACTACAGATTAACATTATCGGTCTATCAATCTGTATTTGTATCTATAGCTATGCATATTTTTAGGTAGATACACTGGTTGTGTTGGAAAAAAATTAGAAGCAAGCAGCCTCTACTAGAATGGGAGGCAGAAGTATATATTCCTATAGCCTAGAGACCATCCTCATATAGATGAGGATGAAAAAAATTTCTGTGATCTCTTCTATGTGTGTGGGAAAGCATCACTGTTAACACTATTACTACTACTACTACGACGACGACTACTACTACTACTACTACTACTACTACCACTACTACTACTACTACTATTAGGTGTTCCTAAAGTCTGGACACATAGGCAAAAAATGCATATTTTCAAGAAATGAAATGACTGAAATTTTCAATAACATTTTATTTAATTAGAATATTAATAAATAACATCTTCAACTTCAAATAACATCATTTTATATTCATTTTCCAAGAGCGAATGTGCTAAAATTGATGGCAATGTGGAGTTATCTAGTTCATGTGAATCTTGCAAAATGCATCAATCTTTGCATCACAAATGATGGAAATCATATTGAAGATATTATTTGTTAATATTCCAATTAAATAAAATGTTGTTGAAAATTTCAATCATTTCATTTCTTGAAAATATGCATTTTTGCCTATGTGTCCAGACTTTAGGAACACTCTGTACTACTACTACTATTACTACTACTACTACTGCTACTAGTACTACTACTACTACTTCTACTTCAACTACTGCTACTACTACTATCACTAGTACTACTATCACTACCACCACCACCACCACTACTACAACCTAGTTAGCATTTATATATACCTATTACATTACTATAGGTACCTTCTGCCATAGAATCTACCATGGGCTAGGCACTGTATTAAGCATTTTACAAATAATATTTCATTTGAGCCTTACAATAATCCTCAGAGAAAGGTGCTATTATTATCCTCATTCTGCAGTTGTAGAAACTGAGACAGAGAGATTAAATGACTTGCCCAAGGACACACAGCTAGTATGTATCTGATGCTGGATTTGAACTCAGGTGTTCCTGAATACAGGTCTAGTGCTCTAGCCATGGTGTCACTGAGCTGCCAATTTCCAACTTGCAAATGGGGTGAAGCTATTAAATGAGTATATGTACCTTAGAATGACAATTTAATCCCTATTAGATTAGATAGGATTTTACCTAGTGACCAGAATCTATAGGTTCCTCGTATTTGGATGGCTTCTTTTAAAATTTAAAACAGCTACCTTGACTTTACTACTTCTTCCTACCTCCCTGAGCAATCCTCTTTTCACATCTGTATTTTTTTGAGGAAGGCATTCTCTAGCTAGACTTTGGGATTTTGCCAGATACTTTTGCTGGCTGGCTGAATAGCACCATGCAAGCCTACTCAAACCCAGAAGAATCAAAGTACCTCCCCCTCCTGAAGCAGTTTTATCATGTTCTCTTCTCTCCCACACTTCCACCCTTTCACTTGGCATAACATAGGCTTGGAAAATTGCCCCACTCAGTCTTTCAACTCTGATACCTGGCCGTGATTGTTGAACTAGGAAGAAGTACACAAAGACCCACAAAATATGAAATTAGTTTTGTAGTTCAATTTGTATAAGAGATGAATTTGAGAAGGGGGAGTTGAAGCAAGTAGAAAAAAAAAGAAAACATTTTTTCTCTTCTCAGTAAGAGATTTAGATCTCCATGTTGGCATAAAAAGGTCACTTTTGGCCTGAGGGGTTTGACATTGTTCTTTTAAGTTAGATCATCAACGTAAACTATTTTCAACACTTGCCACGAAGAACAAATGACCTTTAGTTACTTGCCCAGAAGACAAGTGGTGCATTAACACGCTAAATATAGGGCATCTCATCTGTACCTTTCTTTAATTTTCAGTGAAAATTTCTTAGGGATTTTGGAATATAGAAGTCAAATTATGTGATTTTTTTTCCCCTTTCATGTATGAATTTGATCTTTCAGCTGAGATCTACTCTATCACTTACATGTTTCTGTTGTGCCGGATATGGCTTGCATTTGGTCACTCAGAATAGGTGAAATGATAAAGAAGATCTAGATTGAGAGTGGAAATGAGGTTAAAGGATGGCACTAAAATGATTACAAACTACCTCTTTATTAACTGCTCTTTCATCTGGCAATAGTCAAAGATTTAAGTGGATTGTTCCTTCAAGAGTAAGTTCAAATTGGCCTTTTAGATCTGATGGCAGATTCCTTGTTGGCACTGCAGGTGGTTTATATATTCATATCTGTCTGTTATATGGAAGGAACTCTGGAGAGTGTAGGTAAATAGAATATCAGAGATGCCTGTAGTATGAACAAAGGAATTTGGTATTGAGGAAACATTTATTTAATCTTAAAATAAATGTAAATATTATTAAAATTCTATTACAAATTGTTTATTGTTTTTCCCACAAATCTTTTGACATTATTTTTCAACCTTTCAAATTCATTACAGAGGAGCTAAATTCAATTATTCTTCTTGTCTCTTTTGCTATTTTCTGTCTTGTCTCTTAATTTTAGGAATAAAACGCTAATACTCAGATCCTGTTTATAGTAAAAGTGTGAGAGCTAAATTCCTGTCATCTCCCATTTCTTTTGAGCAGCTTTTGTAGTGAACACTGATGTCTTCCTGATGTCCAAAATATTGAGAGTTTTAATCTAAAGAAAAGTAAGGAATAGCAGTAAAATGGCTCCTATGAATTTGATGGGCGGGCTTATCCATCTTTTTCTGTCAGTTGCTGCTATAATAAAGATGGTATTATAAAACTTGATGATGACAAGCTGTAGTCCTAGAATTCAGCGTTAAACATCACCTGCCTTTGTTCAGGTGAAAGAAGTCCTCCACAGACTTTAATCAACCTCTTTCAGAAATAGTGTGGAACAGTATATCAGCGAATCTGAGGTAATTTCTGCTTCTCTTCTAATTCTGGTAAATTCTATTTTAGATAAAATTTTGTACATGAATTTTCACCTGGCAGTTTCGAATACAGGAAGAAGATAAACATTTTTTTTTTCAAATAAAATGTGGTCTTTTCGCATCAATCTGTCTTTTCTTATTCATTTTTTCTCATTATCAGAAAAAAAATCTGCAGACATATAAAATAATTTGTATTATAGATTCCTTTAATTTAAGCTCTTAGTATTTTCTTTTTTAATAGAATAATATATCAAGAATATAAGCTTAAGTTTTACATAGAGGACAAAATAATGGACATTTTCCAAAAATTTTTATTTCAAATCTAAGTGGTTAGATTTTTAAATTAGAGGAAACACCGTCTTGTCTGTTGTTGTCTTAGTAGGTACACTGTGTCTTTAGGGGCCAATTTTTGAATAGCTTAATGTCACTTGTGTAGCCATTTTACTATTGGTAAAAGAAAAAGTCCTAGCTTGTTGACTTTTTAACACAGCATGTGAAATGCTTCTTTGTGAGTGTCGTGCAGAAAACAATCACAAAAATTTTTTCCTCTTCAGATTCTAAGCTGCCATAACTTCTTGGAAATTATAGAAAGTAGAGAAAATATAGGTCTTACAGCTCTTTGAAACATTTAAAAGCTTTTTTAAAAAAATTCCCGAGCATTAAATATAAGATAAACTTGATTACCAAGTAAAAGGAGTATAAGCTGTGGATTGACTCGAACAATAGTCTGTGCCTTATTTCCAAATATACATGAAAGCGTATATAACATGAATATTTTTCAGGAAGCATTCTAAAGTAATGGGTAGCCAATTATTGGAGATGGAATAGTTGCCATTGCCTTAATGTGGGCATGAAACATATATAGAAGATAGAAAACTTCCAAGAAGTCATGCTTATAGTTCATTAGAGTGGCACAATCAGAAGGCAATTCTGAATCATTTCTTTCCCTACTTTAACTATAGAAAACTCTGTTTAAAAGTTCTCATAATAATAGCTTGCATTTATATTGCATCCACTAGATGCCAGACACTGTGCTGTGCTTTACAAATATTAGCTCATTTAATTCTCACAGTAACCCTGGGAGGTAGGTGCTATCATTAGCCCCACTTTGCAGTTGAGGAGACTGAGGCAAAAAATTAAGTGACATATCCAGGATCACACAGGTAGTAATTATCTGAGGATAGACTTGGACTCAGGTATTTCTGACTCTAAGCCCAGCACTCTATCTATCGTGCCACCTGGTTCCCTCTGAAGATGCTCAGGGGAATTATTTTTAATATGTTTCAAAGGAGAGATGATTACAAAATAGTAGATAGAAAGGATGATGGATAATGACCTTCACTTTCTACCTTGTGAATCAGTCACTTATTCTCTTTGGGCCTTAGTTTCTTCATTTATAAAAGGAGGGTGTTGGATTATATCATCTCTAATGTCCCTTCTGGCACTACATCTATGGATTGATTTTGCATTTCTCAAATTATTAGTGATTTGGGACGTATCTTCATATGGTTATTAATAACTTGGAATTATTCCTTTGAAAACTGCTTATTCCTCTTATCTATCAAGTAGGAATTGGGTCTTATTCTTATGCATTTGAAAATTGCCTTCTGTATCTTCTGTGATTCTCTCTAGTCTTCTTTTTGGTCATTAATTCTTCCCCTATCCAGAGATTTGAAAGTTAATTACTTTCTGTCTCCTCTAATTTGCTTATTTTATAATCTTTCATATCTAAGCCATGTATCCATTTGGGGTTAATCTTTATTGTGGTGTGAAGTGTTGTTTCTAAACCTAATATGTAAATGTAATACTGTACTTATTGTGCCATAAGAAATGACCAAAGGAATGGTTTCAGAGAACCTTGGGAAGATTTGAATAAAATGATTCAGAGTGAAGTGAGAAGAACAAGGGCAACTTGTACAATCACACTAACATTGTAAAGACAAACAATGTTGAAAGACATGAGAACTATGATGAACACAATGACCAATTACTATTCAAGAGGATCAGTGGGGAATCATGCTTCCTGCTTCCTGACAGGAAGGTGATGGGCTCAAGAGGCAGAATGAGATAGATTTGGACGTGGAAAGTGTGGAGATTTATTTTGCCTGACTATGCATAAGCATATTTCCATTGGCTAGCACCAATGATCATACTTCACATAATTATAACAGAATAATATGAATTCAAATACATGTAACCACTTCATGAGATCCATTAGTCAGATCAATTGGGACTTACCTGTATTTGTTACAAGAATCTTTCTTTTTCTTTTTTAGTTTTCTACTGGAGCGGAAGAGTGGTTCAGAGAGAGAGGGAAAATAATGTTTATTATTTGAAAAGAAATCATAAAGAAACTGACGGAAATATGAAAGAGAACATTTTTTCCCAGTATGGATAGTTATACTAAACGGATAAAGACCACATATTGTCTCTATTTCTATCTCTATCTCTATTATCTATATCACTGAAAAGGAATGTCTCAAGATTATAAGTAGTTCATTCATATGTATTTTTTGGATAGTTGCTTCAAATGGCATTGATCTAGGCCTAGAAATGAGTAAAAAAAATGATTGATTGGCCTGATTGCATTTGGGAATTTGGATAGCATTTTTTTGATAATCCCAAACCTCTTGCTGACACAAAATCTTCTCTTTATTACAAATATTCTCATAGTGATGTTATATGGCTGTAAATTATGGAACATCACAGTCTCAGAGGATTCAGTTTCAAGGAGTGCAGAGGGAAATGGAAAGATGCATGGAGTATAACAGAAGGATGAAATCATGGGTCTATCAAAGTTAATATCTATTTTCATCAATATAATTTAATTTGGATCCAAGGATAAATCATGTAACACTATAAACTGAAAAGAAAAAAAATCAGAGTATTCATGAGAAGGAATAGATGAGTAGTGAAGGAAGAGAAAGCATGGATGGGTTGCCATCTGTATCTCAACAGGGACTATCTGCATCAACAAGACCACAGGTTTATTGAAGCTGAAGCACAATGAA
Organism: Trichosurus vulpecula; assembly: GCF_011100635.1. Classification (NCBI taxonomy): domain Eukaryota; kingdom Metazoa; phylum Chordata; class Mammalia; order Diprotodontia; family Phalangeridae; genus Trichosurus; species Trichosurus vulpecula. The sequence continues at coordinate 179,909,816 of NC_050577.1, forward strand.
ATTCAACAAATATTCATTTCATTTGTTTACTTTATTAAATCTGTGTGGAATTCACATTTTGCATATTTTCTTATGGATTATTTCATTGTTTTGTTAAATAGCAGCTGCTTTTGATAGCCACTGCCTTTCATCACACATTCTTTATTGTGCTGAAATGGGTCTACTTTTTCCTATTTGCTTTCTTGTTCAGATGTTTTAGTCATGTCTGACTCTTTATGACCTCATTTGGGGTTTTCTTGGCAAAGATACTGAACTCGTTTGCAATTTCCTGCTCTTGCTCATTTTGCAGATGAGGAAACTGAGGCAAACAGGGTTGAGTGACTTGTCCAGGATCATCTAACTAATGAATGTCTGAGGCTGGATTTGAATTCATAAAGATGACTCCTCCTGATTCCAATCTCAGTGCTCTGTCCACTCTATTTAGTTGCTAGGTGGTACAATGTATAGAATACTAGACCTGGAATGAGGAAGACCTGAGTTCAAATCCAGCCTCAAACACTCACTAGCTATATGACCCTGGTCAAGTCATTTAACCCTATTTGCCTCAGTTTTCTCATCTGTAAAATGAGCTATAAAAGGAAATGGCAAACCACTCCAGTATCTCTGCCGAGAAAAAAGGGGTCACAAAGTGTTGGACATGACTGAAAAACAAGAAGAACAGGCACGTGGTCAGTCATTATTGATGTAGTCTTAGTTGTCTATTTTTTTTTTCCTTTCCAGAGCAGGTAGTTTGGTGCAGTGGTTAGAGTGCTGGGCCTGGATATTTCTTTTGAACTTTCAAGGGGATGTTGAGGAGGTAGGGTCACTTACTATTTCTCACTCTTCTAGCTTCCTGGAATTCTTATTTAGTATCTTTTAGGAATATAATTTTAATTTAAGGTATTCATTCCATAGAAGTCAGAAAGATGGAAATAATCCCCAATAGGGGTAATATAAATGAATAAGAATAAATAAATAAATAAAATAGAGATAGTAGTAAAAGGCAGACATAATATGTGCTTCAAACCCAAAGAAAGCAACAAACCTAATGTGCCTAAACTTGAATATAAATTTTATAAAATGGATTAAGAAAAAATAATCTATGTCTATCATTTTTTTAAAAGAAGAAGAGGGAACTCTTTTGGTGAAATTTACCTTCATTTCAGGTGTATTAGTACTAGTAAGGCAAGTTGAGGAAGTGAGGTGGCAAGCAGCATGGATGATTAATGGACTGAAGAGATTGTCTTATAAGGAAAGATTAAAAGAACTAAATATGTATAGTAGACTAAATGCGAACTATGGTGGGAGATATGATGAATAGCCCAAATTTACTCCTTTGTAAAGCTTTTGAGTCCAACGCCCTCAGTAAAGGCCAGATAATGTGTGGCTCACAGGTATATAGTCTATAAGCTCTTTACAATACTTTCAGGTCAGAGGCATATACTAACTTCAAATATACATGGGCAACTCACATAACCCTTCTCTAGGATAATGAATATCTGAGTAAGCAGTGTATTTTCACATGTGGAATCCATTTTTTTGAAGAATTTAGCAGGAGAACTTTCAGGATTATGTGTATTGTGTGGATACTTGACCAATAAAGAAAATTTGAGGGGGCAGAATGTGAAATATGTTTTAAAATTTATACCTATATGAAGTTGATATATGAGAAATGCTTATTTAAATTGGTACTATGCTCCTTTAGTTTTACATTAATTTGATTTTTTGGTTTCATAATAGCCTCCTTGATATTGTCACAAGACATTTAGCTATTTGATAACTTACAGGAATGTTTTTGGTTAATAATACTTTAACACTGATAACTATGCCAGGAAAAGTTCTCTTACAGTTACAACTCACTGTACTCTCTGAGAGCTTCATTAAAGAAATTGAAAAAAAAATCACAGGTGAACAACTTTAAAAGGGGGGTTTCTATCAAACCACTGCAAAATAATGATCCTGAAAATAATGTATTATTACTCATTCAAGTTTCAGTCTTATTTAAAAAGACTACCCCCAGTAATCCATGGTTCATCTAAGAGGGCAGTTTATGACATTTTCCTCTATAGAATTAAAGTGACAAAGGAGGGAAATGCCCATGATAGTATTGAGTTTCTGTGGTGAAAAATTGAGAATAACCACAAGGAACTTTCACTAAAAGGAAACTACTGTAGAGCTGAATACATGTGCTTGTTTTTGCTACTTTGATTTTCTGGGAAGTTTCTACACATTTTTTCTTTTCCTTTCTTTTTTGGTAAAAGAAAAAGATACACTTTCTGAGTTAAAGTGCTATTTAGAGAATAACAAAACACACACACACACACACACACACACACACACAAACACACACATGCCCTGTTGTTTTTGAAAGAAAAAATGAGGAAGTTCACTCAAATGACTCATGTAGAGTCAGCGTTATCTGAGAATAAGTACCATTGTAATTATGTTTGAGTTTCCCTTGTCAGTATCTTAACTCTTTATTTCTCAATTATTTACCAATTATGAAACAACTGGCATAGACTCCCAGTTGCTGTTTGGTGGGCAAACTTATTGACCAAAACAGGGCAGCAAGAATTGATTCTCCACAAAATAACAAATATCAATAAAATTATTGAGAAACAGACACTTATTCTGAATTTTTTCTCTCTAATTTCAAGCTTTTATTCAGAGACAGTATCAGTCTTTTGAATCTGGAAATTATATTTCGTTATGGTGTTCTTTAAAAGATGCATCCTACAAAATTGTCAAGTAGAATCACAGCCAAGTAGCAAATAAATGAAAATAGCTTTGAAATATGAATTTTTGAGAAAGTATGCGTTTGAAATTTAGAATTTCCAGGCCTCTTTCAAATAGGTAATATAGTGTTGGAAGTAGGGGAGACTTTCATGGGAAAGGAGTAAGATTAAAAGTTCTTGAAAATCAATGAAAAGGTGTGCAATGTTTTACATTTAAATTTCATTTTCCCAACTGACCAGTTGCCACATTATCACTGTTTTATGTACAGCCCTATTGATGTTCAATAAATGGTAATAGTGAGAGGTAGGAGAGTGACATCTCTGATTTAGAAAAAAACTTGGTGTCAGCATTAGCATGACTGAATAATCTATGAGGAAAGTAGTTCTCAATATGTTGTTTTGACTGAATGAAAACTGGTCTGATTTCCCCATTCTCTGCTTTGGGGAATTCTGCTTAATCTTTCATTCTTTGTCAGAGCAAACTGTCGCTTAATGATCAGGAACGTGAATTCTGAGCATATACTTTTCTTTTTCATATGAGAACCTTTCTTACTGTTCAAGCTTAGATTTAAGCTATGTGTAAGGGAAAGCCCTAGTTATTATACTAATTGCGTGTGGTGTTATTATGAGTTAAAATGATATGAGCAAGGTCAAACAGGTGGTAAGCCTCAGAGATGAAATTTGAACCCACGTCCTCTGCTTTGGAGACAGTGCTCCTTCCGCTTACCCATGCTCCTTCCCTGAGGCATCCATTTCAATCCAATCAAATTTAGTAAGAGACTATTCTGTGTATGGCATATAACTAACAACCCATCAGAAAACCTCATAAAATTTATCTTTTAAAGAAAAAAATGCTGTAAAAAGAACAGTAAGATAACAGACTTGTTCATTAAGGAATTTTAATGTAAAGATAAAAATCTGCCTAGGCTTTTAATATAAAAAACAATAAACTACGTAAGTGGTGTTAAGGGATATGATATGATAAGGAAAACAAGTATATTCAACATTAATACTAATACTTTAGTACTTAATGGTAATTCATAAAATGTTTTTAGTATGCCACCATAAAAAAGAAAAAAAATTCTATAAATAGAAATAAGTTAGAAGAGCTTTGATTTCAGATTTCCTAGGTTTATTTATTTATTTTTTTGGCCAGGTGTAAATTCAGTTTTTAAATAGTTTCAACCCCATTTTTTGCCATTTAATTTTAACTCAGTTGTTCGAAAGCATTGAAGTTTCTTCATAGAAATGTATAGTTATTCTTTTTTCTCTTCTAGTACAGCCATTTAGTACTTTAGCAAAATATGTAATTTTTTGGCACATTTCTGTCATCAACTAGCAGCTTTGGTCAAATGTAATTTTCTGTATATACTGTCATTTTCTGATAGATTTCAATGGAAAGAAAAACACTATCCATTACTGGTAGCATTCTGGTATATCACAAAAATGGTACTTTGCACTAAATTAATACCTTTCATCTGAAATTTTTTTGAAAGTTTAAAAACACTAATTTATGGTAACTCTCAGTGCCAGTAGTGTATATCCCTTTTTCAAAAGGAAAATAACTTCAAATAAGAAATTATTTGACTTGTCCAAGTCAACAAAAGGTGTTACTGCTATTTTTAAAGTATAACAAAAAATCATCTCTTACCATTCTTCATATATACCTTGCGCATTAGTGCATTATTTTTTTTTACAGGTGACTGAGAAGTAACCATATTTCAAGCTGGTATGAGAATACTGATTATATAGAATTGAAAAGTTATTTGGCTAAGGCAATATTCAATATTTGAAAGAGTTGTTGATTTCTAAAGCAAAAACAAGAGATATATGCATACACTTATTGTGTACCTAAACACATTCTTTGTGATCATTTAGCCCAATTCCTTCAACTTAACAGGTAAAGAAAATGAGACTGAGAGAGGTTATGAAATGTAATTTATCCAGGTCCCCTGGCTCCAAGTTCATTGGTTTTCCCCATTATTGTTTCTTTCAAAAACATCTACTTGGGAGTCTTTTTATCCTTTTCACCCACCTTTAAAGGTAAGATCTTGACTTTTTCCTCTCACTTCTTTTACCAGCTTAGTCCTTCTTGTTCTCTCTTCCTTTAATAAGTCAAGAATTTAAGATAACTCAAGAATTAGACTTCTAAGGAGATGCCTGTATATTAGAAGTCCTCCAAATAGTAGCATCAATTCCCTCTGTCAAGTTTAGGATCCCTTTTTTGGGAAGCATACTTTGTCAGGACAGGCGTTCCATAGTTGACTCCCACAAATCTATTATTTCTGTTTCTCCTTACTTTTATCTTCGCCCAGATACTATCATGCTTCTATTTTCAGGTTTTGGGATATAGGTGTATGATGTGTCTGATGTTTATTCAGCATTAATACATGATCAGTGGCACTAAGAATAGAAATTGTGGATGATAATAGCGACAAGAACAATAATAGGAAATACAATAATAGTGTTATTAGTCGCTAAGATGTAGAGGTCAAATGAAAACTCCTCGCAAACTATAGGACTGATTCCCCCAAGACAGATCTAAAAGGATGGATACTTCCTTGTCAAAAAGGAAGAAGAAAATGGATAGATCTTCTCAGAGCATACAATAAACTGGTTAAAAATCTACATGAATATTCTGGGAGCAAACAGAGCTCACTTCACAAAGTAACAGAAAAGGCCAATGACAGGTATACACCTCTGGGTTTGTTGCATGAAACTAGAAGTGGTTTATCTCTGGATAGAACCTATGAAATGACTAAAATTCAAGAGTGGGGTGCAACCCTATGTGCATCATCTACAGATATTTCGTCAACGGTGTGTTGACAAGAAGGGCCAAACAAATGATTAAGTCATGAAGGTTTGTTTATAAAAACAGAGGAGATAATGATAGCAATTCAGGATCATGTCACTGCTACCAAAAATTTAAGAAAAGTTATCTTTAAGGGACTAGGACTTAGTGATCAATGCAAATTCTGCAGTGAAGTGGTTAAAACTGTGCTGCATATCACTGCGGTTTGCAAAAATTTGCCATATACCTAGAAATGCATGAGCAAGTAACAAGGATTATATACCAAAGGTCACTATCTCTTATAAAATAACAGATGACAAATACTCTGTTACAAACATGAACCCCAAAATATCCTTGGGAATTCGTCAGATAAATTATACAGCTTCTCAACAAATCTTTTGATCAATTCTTTTCTTGCCCCTCATTTCATCTGGGAAATGGACAACACTTCCATTAAGATTGATATGAACCATCAGTATAAAACAGTTGGCCCATCTGTAGCATTTCTGGTTCAACTTCCCTAGGTCTGTGGAATACTTATTTTTTTTCCTCAAAGACTGCCTCATCTAGCATATTTTTTTTGTTTTGTTATGCTTTATTTATTTATTTACCCATTAGCTATTACTGATTGACTTACCTCCTATTATTTACTCTTTATGATCTGGTCAAGGATCAAAGTACAAGCTGCCAAGTAGCTTTATCATTATCATCATAATAAACAGACATTTTTCAAATCACCTGCTGTGTGCAAGGTACCATGCCAGGAGTGCAAAGAGGCATAAGACACAATTCTGATCATTAAAAAGCTTATAATTTAGTTGGGAGGCACTGCTGAAGATGTCTCTATCTGTTCTGGGAACCTTGACAAAGCAGGCTTGTGGCAGGATGAGAAATATGGCAGCAGTAACCAACTAGGACATTTATTAGGAATGAGATGATGAGATGAGAGAAAGATTAATCTGGCGGTGATGGGGAGGATGGATTTGAGTGTTGAGAGACTGGAGGTAGGTAGGCCAATTATCAGATTGTTGCAGTTGTTTAGATGTGAGGTGATGATAACTAGGTAGATTTGAAAGAAGAACCTAATGAACTAGGTGACTGGAAATCAGGGTGCGGTATGAAGAAGAGGGAGGAATCAAGGATGATCTCAAGGTTTTGCTCCTCAGTAATGCAATTGTATTTATAGATCTAGTGCCTAGAGCATGGTAGGCCCTTACTATATCATTGTTGATAGATTAACTGCAAATATTTAATATGCTGATATTGACATGATTTTGAAGGGATGCTTTTCCAATATGAAAGTGATTAACTTGATGTTTCATCATTTACCACATTATTTCAGGTGAAGGCTTTTTAAGTTAATATGGAATAAAGTGCATAAGAAGACATGAATTAGTCAACAGCAAATCATAATCCAATAATTTACATAATAAGACATTAACAAATTAAGAAGTATTAATCATACATAATTTTCCTACAGACAAAATTTCCCCCATGACAGAATTCAGTATCTGAAATGACATTACTTTGGGTGTGTCATCCAGATGGATTTAGTCAAGCATGACTGTAAGGCAGTTTATGCCCATAGACATAATTTTCCTACATTGTAAATGATTTTGACATTATTCTTGTCAGATAAGTGGTTATAGAATGGCTCAGCCTGATAATGCTTGATTAATAAAATTTTTGTTTTAGCCAAGGTGAAAAAAAAAGTTGTGGCAAAACAGAAAATAAAGCCCTGATTTAGCCCTGAAGATGCTCCTTCAGATCTAATATCTGTGTATTCTTAAGAATGAAATAGTTTATATAGCAGTTTTCATGCAAATTGATTATATAAATCTAAATATATAAAAATGATGACCATACTACCAAATAATTATTCTTTTAATAAACTAAATATGTGGTCTTGTTGTATATATAACCAAGGCTCCTCTTCTCTTTAGGGTATTCTATTGTAAATCTTTTGGTGGTGGTGGTGTTGGGAGGCCTGTTATTGTTAGTTTGGGGTTATTTTGTAGTCACAGACAACAATTAGCTATGTAAGTAATATTGGTACATTAAAAAAATCATCATGTCTTAACTTTCTAGTATCTCTGAACTTATGAGAAATGCTAAGACCCTAGTGACTGATATGTTTGAGTTAAGAACAAGAAGTATCAAAGAAAAACTGGGCTATCTTCTTTGATCCATAATCACTTCCATAGCTCTGGAGGATGCTTTGGTCTATTCTTTCAAACTGGGGCCTTTGTTCATATAAATGAAGATGATCGTGACCATAGTGACTATTGGCTTAGAGACATAATGGCATACAAATAGTTTTAAATGTGTGAAATACATCATAATTGCTTTAGGTGGTCTAAAATATCTGTTTTAGGATGGAAGGGGTGTGTATGTGTGTTTGTGTGTGTGTGTGTGTGTGTGAGAGAGAGAGAGAGAGAGAGAGAGAGAGAAGAGAAGAGAATAGAGACTTTTAGAAATATATATACATTTTGAGTATGACTCAATTCATATCATGTCCTATGTTATTATTAAATACATTTTTTCTTAATCAAAGGATTTTAATAGTGAAAAATCTCAAACACAAGACTTTCCAAAATGACTGTAGGAGTCATTTTTAATGACAAAGCAGACAATTTGCACATTACTTCAATTCATATGGATTACACAGAAGCCAATTACAAACACATTCATTGTGCTAGGCACTGTTCAATGAAGAGTCATATTAAGCCTGGGGTGCTGAAGCAAGATTTCCTTCATTTTTGACACAAAATCCAAACAAGTTGCTTAGATTTCCATGATCAGGTCCCCATTTTGTCTTTGAACTTTCAGTCTTGAACTTGTGTCTGTTAGTGTAGAAGAAATGATCTAGACTTAATAAACTATTAATTCCCTATTGATTAGGAATTATCAGGATGGTTACTGCCTATCACATCACAGATTGTTTTATATTACCTGGTAAGGGAAGGCTTTGTGAATACAACAGGATTTTTTCACTTAAGAGCCAACCATTTCATTTGCTCCATTCTCTGGTGTCAATCCAAAGGCATCTCCAACTTCCTTTGGGTTCCTGTCACAGTTTGCTTATCTGTTTGCAAGGCGTCTGTGTGATCTTTCCTTTTGCATGCTTTCACTTTTAAGATCTTGCCTTTCTTATGTAAAAAAGGCAATTAGAGTCATATCTGTTTATTTTAAATAAAATGGCTGTTAATTAGTGTGATCAAAAACCCTGCCATTGTAGACTATGGGCTTCACTTTGTAGTTACACTAAATTGAGTATGGTTTGGTGCCAATTGACATGATAGCAACACAAAGTCTTTTTTTTTTTAACTTGATGAACAAACACATTTATGAAGCTTTGTTATCTTCTGGTTCAGATCTATAGGTTCTGAACACATTCAAGTTTTCTTATTTCTTACTGATTAGTGCCATGGTTGCAACTTATTAAAAATGCTTAAAGTTTTAAAAGTAAAAAGTACTGAAAAACTTTCTTTCTCTTTTCATATTCTCTTTTGTTATAGGATAACTTAATTTAGATAATGTGTAGTTGCATGTATTGTATAAAAGCTACATTTTATTTTAATCAATTAATCCCTGATTTGTAACTGATATCGAATACCATCTGATTATGTTGTATCTAAAGCAAAAGTTGTCTGTGAGCAAATAATTTTCCCTTTCTATACCTCAATTTCCTGATTTTCAAAGTATAGTTATGATATTTTATTAATCTCTTATTCTTTACTGAGAGAAGTGGGGCATAGGATAGTGTTTCTCAAACTCTCAGGACTGTTTCATACTTTTTACAATTATTGAGGACCCCCTCAAAAGAGCTTTTGCTTTTGTGGTTATAAATGAAAACATCTCAATATTATTATGAAAACATTTCAACTTCACCAATCCTTGAAAATATTTCAGGTATACCAAAGAATTCCTGGACCAGACTTTGAAAACACTAGCATAGTAGATAAAGGGCTAACCTTGAAATTAGGAAAATGTAGGTTCAATTTCTGCTTCTCCTACTAGCTGTATGACCATGGGCAAGTTATTTAACCTCTCGATGTTCTTTGGGTAACTATATGACTAAAATTTGACAATTTGCTCTGGCTCCAGCTTCCATAACCAGGATGCTACATCTCCCTGAAGGGTTCCAAGGGATAACTCTGAGGGGTGTTGGAGAAATGTCTCTTCTCTGCTATTATCTGATTCCCTACAAGCTATTTTCCCTAAATTGTTAGGGAGCCATTGATTAATGCCCAGTTCCATTTAACCACTTAACATTAGATAGCTATTACAAAAGGATACATATTTTTAAAAAATAGGTAGAACCAAACCTATGTGTATTTCCCTTAATACTTCCAGGGCATACTTTCCCTTATACCACCACAGTCCCTAGAAAAGTAAGCTCCAACCTTTGCTCAGTTCCTATATAGCATTGTAGGAACCCACCAAGTTCATGTCCAGTTGTAGCATGACTACAGGTGACTCCTTTTGCTAGGCTGGGGTTTTGAAGGTCACTGCCTAGAGGCATTAGCTTTATAATAGCTGTAAAACCTGACCTTGATGTTGTCCCCTGGATTTTTGAGTCTCAGTCTTCTGACCTTTAAAACGCCCTGATGTTCAGGACATCAGTCTACTTTACCATCACCCAGCATGGAAAAAAACAAAAGAAAAGGCCAAGAACCAAGGCCAGTTTTTCAGGAACCATTTGTTGTCAGGTCTTCTCTCTTACTACAAGGTCTCTCATTGTACACTGTAAACAAGAGTCACTGAGCTCCCTTAATTAGTGGAGTGCTGGTAAATATTTAGCATCTAAGATCTGAAACACACACACATTCACTTTTAAGTTTAAGCTAAGTTATTAACATTTTGTTAAGTCTAGACAATTAACAAAACAATAAATCAAGTCCTGATGTATAGCAGTTGCCAATTTTTTTTTTTTTGGAGGGGAGAAGGCAGGGCAATTGGGGTTAAATTACTTGCCCAAGGTCACACAGCTAGTAAGTGTGTCCAGTGTCTGAGGCTAGATTTGAACTCAGGTCCTCCTGACTCTAGGGTTGGTGTTCTACTCACTGCACCACCTAGCTGCCCCCGCAATTGCCAATTTCTGAGGTGTAAGTGCTCACACTGCAAGTTTAACAATCTCTTCTAAGAGATGGTTCCAGTATTCTCCTGATTCCAACCTTGGCCTTGATCTCAACATTCCCCACACTAGTTCAGCTCCTGTGATCAAGCACCCTGAAATCCTCTATCTGATCCTAAAATACTATCATTCTATTTCTCTTTGTTTCTCATTGCGTGTGAAACTATTACTCATCCTCTCTAAAACTCTCCAGCATTTGACACTATCTGACCATTCCATCCTCCTGGACTTTGTCTCCTCTCTGGTGCTTTTCTGACATTGTTCACTTCCTGTGACTCAGTTTCACAACTTCTGAATATCTTCATTTGCAAAATGAAAATTCTGAACTAGATGTCCCTTGAGTTGTCTTTCAGATCTAGGCTTATTATTCTATGATCCCATGATCATATAGGTTTTTCTGAACTCTTAATTCTCCTTTACCAGCTCCAATATCCATTTAGCTGCCAAATCTTATTGATTTTGCCTCCACAACACCTCGTATCTTTCCCTCTTTCTCCACCCTCATAGCTGCCATCTTAATTCTAACCCTTACCAAATCTCATTATTTCAGTAGCCTTCTAATTTATCCCCCTAACTCAAAGATCTAATCTATCCTCCAATCTATCCACCACATGTATCCCAAGGTGATATTCCTAAAACACTCTCTCACGCCTCAGTTCAGGAAGTCCCAGTGGTTTGATCTTGTCCCTAAGACAAAATGAATAACTCCTCTATTTTGTATTTCAAACACCTCTTGATCTGCTTCCACCCTACCTTTACAGGCTTATGGTGTGCTGTTCCCTTCACACATACTATATTCCAGTTAAATTGGCCTGCTTACTATAATTTATCCACAAAATTCCATGTCTTGTTTCATGTCTTTGCACAGTTTGTGTCCTGTGCTCAGGATGCATTTTCTGCTCACTCCCTTTCTTAGAAACCATAGTTTCCTTCAAAGCTTAGTGCCAGTGCTAATTCCTAAATGAGAATTTCCTGATCCCATCAGGTGCTAGCTTGGTTCCACCCACCTTCCCCTCCCCACAAAAAATTACTCTTCATTTACCTTGCATATACTTTGTATTTATTTATTTATGTAGGTCTTGGTTTTCCTGCTAGAATGTAAGCTTCTTCAGGTGAAGACTGGTTTCTGTCTCTGTATCTCTAAGTACTTTACAAAGTGTCTGTCATATGAAAGCCCTTTACTATAAACTTGTTGAATATTGATGTTTAGAATAATGTACTTGAGGTGCCACAAGACTTTTTTATTTTCACCATGTTGCATCTTCTTAAACAGGCAAGTGTATCTGTACATTTTAGAACAATTATTTTTTGTGACAATTGGTGTTAAGTGACTGTAGCAACAATCTGGTTAGTAGCTACTGTAGCTGTCTGAAACCAACAACAACCACCACACAGAAAGCTGCCAACACAGGCGCATCTGCTTTACCAAGGAAAGCAACATTAAGGGGTTAACAATTTTACTTTAATCCAGCATACAAGTATCATTCATTTAGTTCAGGAGGTAAAGCCAGCACCCTGAACTTCAGAGCAAATACAAACAAATTACAAACATACACAATATAAACAGACCAAATCACAATTCATAGTTACCAGGAAAGCATCAACATCTGGGTTTATGAGCCCAAGGGCTCTTAAAATGGCTACCCAGAGTCCCATGCCACTCTTTCAGTGACTGAGAGCCCCAAGGGAAAACGCCAGCCTCTGGGTTTATATATCTTGTTCAGAGTCAAAGGGCTGTCACAGCATTCAGCTCAAACCCACAAGGCCTAATAGCCTCTGGTGGCAAAAAACATGTGACTTAAACCCATGCAAACCAGGCTTTCCCTTGAGGCAAGGAAGTCATCAAAGACTCCTGATCCAATCAAAGAAATAAAGGACAGACTCTTCAAGGGCACTTGATTAAATAAATGCTAAAAGAGAAAGCAATAAAAGAAAGTCCCACCTTAATTACTGATACAGTGACTTGCCCAGGGTCATACAGCTGGTATGTCTGAGGTCAGCTTTGAACAGGAATCCTCCTTACTTCATCCACTGTGACATCTAGTTGTCCCTAGAACAATTTTCAATATAAAGTTTTCTAGCTGAATCTTATTTATGCAGAAAAGTAAGTTAATGAAAAAATAAGCTTAATCCAAGTTACTAGGTTTACTATGGCTCTTTATTCACATATTGACACACTTTTTAAAAAAGATACGCACTCTTCTCTTCCATAAGAAAATAAAAAGGAATGTAGGCATGTTTGGTTGTCAGGGAGGAAATAGCCTAGATTGGCTGGTGAGGTGTGCATTACAGAGGTGGTATTGGGTAGATGAAGAAAATCATGACCTGACTGAGGATTGTTGGGTCAAAAACAAAGTACCCCTAGGACATCTTGAATGAATGTATCAATCAATGAGCATTTGTTAAACATAGGTACTGTGCTATACTGAGGATATAAATTTAAAAAATGAGAAAGTCTCTGACCTTAAGGAGCTTACATTCTAGATGATAGAAATTGGTTGTATAATCTACTCTATGGAAATTTTTTTAAACCAGATATAATTTCATTGGTATAGGGTACATTTGGTAAGGAATTTTCTCTACTAAGGCAGAGTAGCACCATGTGCAATGTATAGTCTTATAGGATTATGTGGGACATTGAGAGGTTCAGTGACTTACCAAAATTTATTAAGCACTCAGATGAGTGTGCTAACCAATTTAAGTATTTCAGTCTTCACTTGTCTTAGAATATTACATGATATCTCTCTTCTGTGGAGAATTATTTCTTGGTATTTGGCCTAAATTGACCTGTCTTAATTATATTCATTATTCCTAGTTACATTACTCATCGTTGATATGTCAGTAATGATACATCCTTCACCAAATGCCTTTTGTTTATAATGCTTCCCATAGGATTGTGGGTGATGTTATGAGGACACCTAGAGATGATATGACACAGACATAGTTAATCTACATCTACAATCATATACAGAATGTTATAAACCCAGAATTAGTGTAAGAGCAATAAATGGAAGTCAGTATAGATTTGCTAGCTCATTGGTTCTTTGATTTTCATTTGAAGCTATCTCTGTTTTAAGTTCTTAAGTTACTTGGACTGAAATATGACAATATAATGTGCTAGCATAATTCGTATATATAATTCATGTATTATATAATCTCTCTATATATGTATATTCTCACATATATTATATATATAATATAGATGTATACAGCAAATATTGTAGAACAAAAAATATTTTCTTCCATCAAACTAACTAGATACGGGGGTTTCTTCAAATGAACTTGTTTGATTATTTTTCTCTATAGGAAAAGAAAAAGAAATAAGGACTAGAAGGGCAAAAAAAAATAAGTAAATGTAATCAAAAGTTATAATGTTCAATATGTTGAATTAGAGCAAGATAATATACACCAACTACCATGAAAGACCAATGGCAACCTAAATTATATTGATGAAGATATTTTAAAAACTATAGTATTTTATGAGTGGCCATATGGTACAGTGGATAGAGATCTGGACTTGGAAACTCCTGGTAAGGAAACTTTCTTGATTAATGCAGTTTGTGAGTTCTTTTGCAACTTAGAGTCTTATGGTCACTAAAAAGGTTAACTCACTTGCCTATGGTCACAGAACCAGGATATGTCAGAGCTGGGACTCTAACCCATGTCTACTAGGCTCTGAGGCCAGATTTCTATCCACTGCACAATGCTTTCACTTATAAAATGTTTCAGTTTTTAAAATATCATAGTCAATGTAATTTAAGTTGCCACTGATCTTTCATAGGATTTGGTATATATTATCTTGCTCTAATTAAATATAATAAACAATATAACTTTTGATTGTATTTACTTTTTTGGCCTTTTAGATCCTTCATTTTTTCCTGCTTTCCAACAATGAGATAAACAATCCAACAAGCTCATTTGAAAAAAACTCCAGTGGATATCAGCTAGTTTAATGGAAGAAAATATTTTTGCTGTACAATATTCATCCTAACCTGTTAATGTCTACTTAATGGAGTATCCACAGAGAGTGAATGTTGAAAATTAGAAGCAGATTTTTACATTCCACAGAGACTAGGTATCTTTTCAAACACTAAATATGTGGGCATATAAGTTTTTTTCTCTTTAAGTTCTCAGAGCAAACAAGCATAATACTTTCTATAAAGTGACTGCGTGTGAATTAGATACTGAATGAGATTGAAAAAAAATTATGCCTCTTATGGAAAAGAAAGATGAAGACTAGATTTGTATTGCCTAAGAAGTGAACCTAAGGTGGAGTTTCAGGAATCTCAATAAGGTAGAGATCCCAAATTCAGAAACAGAGGCTGAAAAGAGAGAAGAAAGAGCAAGCAGACTCTTAAAATTTAAATCAAGAGTTTAAGGCATGTAAATCAGGAGTCTTAAAACAGTTATCAGGAAATGCAAAGTGAAAATAAAGGACCTGGAACATGGCTAAAGATCTGTGAAACTCCAGATAGAATTGACTAACATTAATTTGTAAATTCGATAACAATGACTGGAAATCAAAAATTAGGTAGTTCTGAGCCACAGAGATTAAGGGAACTGAGAAAGAGAAACTTGAATATTCAACAATGAATCATTTAAGGGAAAAACTGTGGCCTAGAAACTAGGGTTGGTCAAATAACATTTTTAAAAAGAAGAAATGATAGAGTAAGAATTTAAAGAAGCATGAAAGAGAATTTAGATTCTGAATGAGACAGATGTTTGTCTATATATCACTCAGGTTTGCCTGGCACCATGGATCTGGGAGCCAAGGACTTTTCTTTCCTTTTTGTGAATTTTTTTTAATGAATAGTAATCCATTTTCTATCCCTCCTACCTTATTGGAAAAAATAAAAACAAAATCCCTGCAACAAATATGTAGTCAAACAAAATATATTCCCCCAGTGCATATATCCAAACATATATATGTCTGCTAGATTCCTGTGCCATTTGATATCTGTGGGGCTAGCCTAGAAAGCCCACAATCCCCATCCTGCCTCAATTTTATCTACATAATAGGTCAGTAATCCTTTAGAAGTGGAGTAATTTTCATTTCAGTATTGTATTATATTGAGAATAGGGGCTGGATCTGTGATTTCTGGCCAGGCCAAGGGCCATCTCTCTTGCTCTATACATTAGGTCCCAATGCCTCTCAGATATTATATTTACCCAGATTGATCAATTTTTTCCTATTCTGACAATTAACACCCTCAGGCTATTCTAATCCTAATATTTTATCTCAGATTTTAATTTTTTGATATTTTGGTAATTTGTATGGAATATCTTAAAGAAATGCTTCTGTTCTCTTTATGCTAGGCAGATTATACTCATTCTAAGCTCCAGAAGTAAGAAATGTTATTAGAATACTATTTGGTGAAATAGTGAAGCTTCCCAAAGTGTCCATGTGTCCTCTATATAAAGGATCTGAATAGAATGTAATGCTGGAACCTAGAAGATCAGTCAGCAAAGTACTTACTGCACTGTAATTTATCTATACTCTGTTCATCAGCTAATTGTCCACAGGTCAGAACAAGAAAGAGAATGTTTTTTTGACAAAGATCTTAAGATACTGAGATCCTTTGCCTTTGTAATTCCAACAGAGCATGATTTAAAAATGGACTTTATCAGATACCATTAAGGAAATGGTATTAGATAGAAAATGGTGATCAGCTGTAGCCTAGCTTCATTAAGGCAAACAATAAAGAAAATAGGCTTAAACTATAGAAGGAAGGATTTAGTTTAGATACAGGAAACATTTCCTGGGAGGATGGGGAATAAAATATGTTTATAAATGTCTAAATTCTTTTGAAACTTGGATTTTCCTTGGGGATGATTTTTGCAAGTGAAAGAATGAAGGTATCCCTGGAGATGCCGTAATAGATCACTACTTTATGGTGGGTTTTTTTTAACTAGAGCCCCTTGGAGATCACTACATAGTTTGTATCTATATATTTCTTTAAAGTTTACAAATGATTAACATGCCTTAGTCAAATGCTTCATCCACTCAGTCATACTGACTCTTTTTCACCCACTGATTCCAGTTCTGCTCTCAGGAACCAAGTAGAGCAAATCTAATCCTTCTTCCACATGACAATTCTTTATATGTTTGAATACAGGCATCATATCCCTCCTGTGTATATCAGAAGTACTATTTGCATTTCTGGGATCTTGGAACCTCTTTTTACATCATATGTTTGGACCAGTGTGTTCTTCAGTAGATCACCAGACACTCAATGATGCTATGGGAGAGAAAAATTGAGATTTAGACAGGCTGAAGAGACATGATCCCACTCAATATTCAATTTTGGTCCCAGAAATCTTAACTCAGAGAAATCTTTAGAAAATAGATCAGTTCTAAGCACATGTCAAGTAGAAGTATTAAATTAGGTCCATTAATGGGTTGAAATTTCAGAGAATCAGATTGTAATAGTGAAAAACTCCATCTTATACAAACACTCTGGAAGATATGATTCTGTGTCTTCCCACTAGAAACTTTCAAGCAAGTGTGGTGGTGGTGGCACATGTTTATCATTCCCTACTACTGAGGAAGCTGAGGGTTGTGGGTCTCTTGAACTCCTTCTAAACTATAGTAGGGCTAAAGCTGATCAAGTGCCTGCACCAGCCAACTTAGATATTTTTACTTTAGAAGATGGGAAGAAAGGCTGTCCACAGAAGATGACTATGAGTGTGGATAAATCCTCTGAAGTAATATTGGGTGATATCATTTGCCATATTGAGTGGTTAAAAATGAAATAAAAGAAAAAGGGTTTGGAGGTATAGCTGTATTGGGATCAATGAAGTTATAGGACTTCTAATTGCAAGGAGATAAGACCATGATATTTGGCAACAGACAGAAGAAAAAGCTGTTAAGTTTCTATTTTACTTCTCTTTTGTCTGGTTATAAGAATGACCTTGGGACATTAAGATGACAAAAGAAAAATGGAAAGCAGGGAATTGATACTAAAGCTAAGTATGGAGCTAGTAAGATAACACCTAGATGCCATGGGTAACTTTGCTTCCTGACTCATATGAACTATGTCCTTTGGTACAGAAAGAATTGGCAGATATGATTATTAGATGATGAAAATTATAAGTCGGTAAGTTTGACTTTGATTGATGGGAAATTCCCAGAATGAATCATAAAAAAAGATGTTTAATGGACATCCAGAAAAGAAAGTGAAGATTACACAGATCCAATAAAGCTTCCCTAAGAAGAGAACATTCTAGATCATTAACTGTATCTCATTTTTTGATGGTGTTGCAAAGGGTAAAATCTATTGATGGAGTTTACCTAGATTTTAGCCAAGTATTTGGTGAAGTGTCTAACTATTCTTGTGGAAAATATGAAGAGATCTGGACTAGATGATGATATGATTAGATGGATTCTGGATTGGTTGGATTTTCATCCTAATGGAAAGTCTCCCATGGAGTGCCCCTGGGATCTGTGCTTATCCAGGTGGTGTTTAGCATTTTTATCAGTTGTATAAAGGCATTGAAAACATGCTTATCAAAAATATAGATGACACAAATCTAGGAGGGATAACAGAAAGGGTGTGGGTGAAACTGTATCCCACTGGATGACAGAGTCAAGGATCAAAAAAAAATCTTGAAAGGTTAATAGGGTGCAGCTCAGTAGAAAATAATGTAAAGGTTTACACTTAGACTTGAATAATCAGCTTCACAACTATTTTGTTGTTGTTCATTTGTTTTAGTCATGTCCAACTCTGTGAGCCCATTTGGGGTTTTCTTGGTGAAGATACTAGAGTGGCTTACTATTTCCTTCTCCAGCTCATTTTATAGATGAGGAAACTGGGGCAGAGTTAAGTGACTTGCCCATAGCCACACAGCTAGTAAGTGTCTGAGACCAAATTTGAACTGCAGTCTTCTTGATTCCAGGCTTGACATTCACAATTACTGAGCATGCTTAATATAGCACATTGTCAGAGAAGACTCTAGGGTTTGGGGTGGGCTGCAAATTCATCATAATGTGATAATTTTCTGTGGCAGCCACAAAAGCTTCCAGGAATAAAGAGGTGGTAGTACCTCTAAACTATTCCAACATCAGATATCTGGAATAGTGTGTTTAATTTTGGGTGCCACAGTTCAGTTCAGGAAGGACATTGGTAGATGGAGAGAATCCAGAAGAGGGCAAGCAGGATGGTGAAGTACCTTTAGGCCATTGCATATGAAGATCACTTGAAGCAACCAGGGATGTTTAACTTAGAAAAGAGAATACTTGGGTCGGACATGATCATTGTTCAAATTGTCATGAGGAAGTGGGTTCAGTTTATTATATATGACCCCAAAGGGCAGAATCAGGAACAATGGTGGACCTTGCAAAGAGACAAATTTAGTACTGAGATCAGGAAAATCTCCTGACCAATCAGAGTTGTCCAAAAGTGGAATGAGTTGCCGCAGGAGACAATGGTCTCTGTCTTGTCAGAGGTCTTTAAGAAAGCTCAGATAACCATTAGCAGGATATGTCAGGGTGGGGATTCTTACTGAATGTTGACTGGACTGGATGGATATGGAGATCCCTTCTAATTCAGAAATTCTATGATCTTATGATCTACGTAGGCTCACCATTGTTGAATCAATTGCCCATGTTTTTGATGTGACTTAGATACTTATAATATTTCAGCATAGCTTTGAAAAGAAATAAACATGGCAGTCTTTGTTCATATGTACCAAGTTTGAGTCTTAGACCAACAATAGATGCTCAAGAAATGTATATTGAGTGAGAAATTGAAGTGAAGGAAGAGAAAAATTGTTTCTGGTCATGTAACTACAAAACAGCTGAATAGTGTAGATTTCTGTGTTCCAAAATAAAAATTACATTTAAGCTGGGACCAAGAGTGGAAGTTTTAGATCAAAAGGACAATTTCAGAAAATCATGTTGAGAGAATGAGAGCACTAGCTTATTGAAGAAATCATTTTGCTATCTTAACCAGTGCTCCAAATCTTATATCTATAATCTCTGAAAATATGTAGTCACTTAGCAGTTCACAAATCCACCAATTTGTTCATTCTTTCTTACACCTGACATTCTTATTCTTCTTTCAAAAAATATAGGATAGCAAGGACTTTGCAGACCGAAAACACAATTTCATTGGCTTAGTAAGATCTTTTACAATGAAATAAATCGAAAGATCTGGTATGACATGATTGTATAATCCATTAAAACAAAGACTATTAAAAAGTAAACATGATATCAGTGACCTCTTTTATCTTCTTTAGATTTTACTCTGTAGTTTGGGATTCATTTTAATACACAGTACAACTTACTTTTCATTGCATAAATTACATCAAATAAATTTAAAGAGATGAGGGCTGCCTGATGACCCCTAAATTTTAATACAATGAAAACAGCACTGCATTCAGAGTCAAAGGAGCTGAGTTCAAGTTCTGATATTTGTTTGCTGCTTGGCTTTGGGCAATTCAGGTCACCTCTCAGACTGTCAAATGAGGACAGTATTGATCATAGACACCTTGCTGAGCTGTTGTAAGAAAGTGCTTTCTAAACTTTAAAATACTCCACAATTTGTAGGAAAAAAAATTATGGTTATTGAAAAGCAGCATGACTTAGCAGATAGCTGGTCTGTTTTGGGAAGACCTAGATTCAAGTCCTGAATCTGACACATGCTGGATTGCTCCCACCATCTGCTACATTTGCTCCTACTTCCATGCTGCTGAATGAAGTGGGAGAAAAATGGGAAACCATGCTGACTGGATTCACTACAATTTTATGTTACATAATCTCAGTGTATCAAGGCAATTCTCCACCTCCCTAATAGACTCACTATCCCACTCACCACAGCAGCTTTTCTAAACCTTTTCATTCCTTTTCAAACCTCCTGTAGCTCTTCCTCCAATTGCACTCTCAGCTAAAAACCTTGCCTCATATTTGACTTAAAAAAAATTGAGGCCATTTGCTGAAAGCTCTCTGCTCCCCATCTCCTATCTCCCTTATGCTTTCTGACGCTATGTCCACTTTTACTCTGTCTGACATGATGAGGTGGCCCTTCTCCTTGCTAAAGCAAACACCTCTATATGCACAAGTGATCCCATTTTAGTCTTTCTCCAACAAATTTCTTCCTTTATCAAACCTACTTTCTCACTTATCTTCAGTCTTCCTTGTCTATTGGCTGCTTCTGCTGCTTATACATGCCTATGTCTCCTGCATCCTTAAAAACCCATCCTGTGATCCATTAATCCATCCTGAGAACTATCATTCCATAATTCTCCTCCTTTTTGTGGTTAAACTTGAGAAAGCTGTTTATAATCTACACTTTCACTTCTTTTCCTCCCCTCACCTCCCCGCCCTGAACTCTAAACTTCTCTCTGTCTTCTCTCTGTCTTTCTCTCTGAGTGTGTGTCTCTCTGTCTCTGTGTCTCTTTCTGTCTATCTCTCTGTCTCTGTCTGTCTCTGTCTCTCTTTCCCTGTCTCTCTCAGTCTATCTCTCTGTCTCTGTCCCTGTCTGTCTCTGTCTCTTTCTCTCTGTCTCTCTCTCTCTGTCTCTCTTTCTGTCTCTGTCTCTGTCTCTCTCTGTCTCTGTCTGTCTTTGTCTCTCTGTGTCTCTTTTTCTGTCTTTGTCTCTCTCTCTCTGTCTCTGTCTCTCTGTCTCTGTCTCTCTGTCTCTGTCTCTCTGTCTCTCTCTCTTTCTCTGTCTCTCTCTCTCTCTCTCTTTCTCTCTCTCTCTCTGTGTCTCTCTCTCTTTCTCTGTCTCTCTCAGTCTATCTCTCTGTCTCTGTCCCTGTCTGTCTCTGTCTCTTTCTCTCTGTCTCTCTCTATCTCTGTCTGTCTTTGTCTCTCTCTCTCTGTCTCTTTCTCTGTCTGTCTCTGTCTCTCTCTCTCTCTCTCTCTGTCTCTCTCTCTCTGTCTCTGTCTCTCTCTTTCTCTCTCTGTGTCTCTCTCTCTTTCTCTGTCTCTCTCAGTCTATCTCTCTGTCTCTGTCCCTGTCTGTCTCTGTCTCTTTCTTTCTGTCTCTCTCTGTCTCTGTCTGTCTTTGTCTCTCTCTCTCTGTCTCTCTCTCTCTCTCTCTCTGTGTCTCTCTCTCTTTCTCTGTCTCTCTCAGTTTATCTCTCTGTCTCTGTCCCTGTCTGTCTCTGTCTCTTTCTCTCTGTCTCTCTCTATCTCTGTCTGTCTTTGTCTCTCTCTCTCTGTCTCTTTCTCTGTCTCTGTCTCTCTCTCTCTGTCTCTCTCTCTTTCTCTGTCTCTGTCTCTCTGTCTCTCTCTCTCTCTTTCTCTCTCTCTCTGTGTCTCTCTCTCTTTCTCTGTCTCTCTCAGTCTGTCTCTCTGTCTCTGTCCCTGTCTGTCTCTCTCTGTCTCTGTCTGTCTTTGTCTCTCTCTCTCTGTCTCTCTCTCTGTCTCTCTCTCTGTCTCTCTCTCTGTCTCTCTCTCTCTCTCTCTCCCCACCCCCCTCTCTATCTCTCTATCTCCTTAACCCTTTGTAGTCTGGCTTCCAACTTGATCATTCAACTGAAACTACTCTTTCTAAAATTACTGGTAATCATCCTTCTGGATCTGTCTGCAGCTTTTGGCACTGCTGATTTCCCTCCTCTCTTTAATGTTCCCTCCTGGTTCTCCTCCTACCTATCTAACCCCTCTCCTCAGTTTCCCTCACAACACCTTCATCCAAGTTATGTGCATTAATTATGCTGCCTCCAATGCTCTTCCCTGGGCCCTCTTCTTTTTTCTCCTCTATACTATTTCACTTGGTCATTTCACTAGTTCCTAGGGTTTCAGTTATCATCTCTGCGCTGATGATTCTCAGATTTACTTATCTAGTGCTAACCTCTCTGCTCGCCTCCAATTTCATATCTTCAACTGTCTATTGGACTTCTTGAACTGGATGCCCCACAGACATCTTAAACTCAATATGTCCAAAACTGAACTCATTTTCCCCCCTGCAATTTCTCCCCCCTTTGAAACTGCCATATTAGTGTCAAGGTCACCACCATCCTCTCAGTCACCTAGGTGTTATTTTTGACGCCTCACTATCCCCACTTTCCATATCCAATCTATTACCAAGTCCTATATATTTTATCTGGACAGCTAGGTGGCACAGCAGATAGAGTGTTAGCCTTGAGTCAGAATGATTTATCTTCATGAGTTCAAATCTGGCCTCAGACACTTGCTATTTGCGTGACCCTGGGCAAGTCACTCCATCCTGTTTACCTCTGTAAAATGAGTGGGAGAAGGAAATGGCAAACCATTCCAGTATCTATGTCAAGGAGACCCCAAACAGGGCCATGAAGGTTTGGATGTGACTGAAACAATTGAAAACCAACAACAAAAAAATAAACTTTACCTATATATGTCTAGCATATGCCCTCTCCTCACCTGTAACTCTGCCACCATCCTGGTCCAGGCTTCATCACCTCATGCCTGGATTATTGCAATAGTCTGCTGGTTGATTTTTCTACCGTGAGTCTTCCCTCATTGCAGTCTATACTCCTCTCTGTTTTCAAATTGATCTTCTTAAAGATCAATTCTGAGCCTGTCAACCTTCCCGCTTCCTAACCCATTCAATCAACTCCTGTGGTTCTCTGTAGCTTTGTGGATCAAACACAAAGTCCTCTGTTTGGTATTCAAAGTCCTTTGAAACCTAACCCCTTCCTACCTTTTCAGTCTCCTTTTATCCCCCACTTCTCCTAACTCACCCACCATACTTGATTCCCAGCTACCTGCATTTTCACTTGCTGTCCTCCATGCCTGGAACTCTCTCCTTATCATATCTACCTCCTAACCAATTCTTTTGAGCTTTGACTAAAACTCTACCTTCTGCAAGAAGCCTTTCCCATAGAAAGTACTTAATTAATGTTCATTGACTGACTGACTACAAGTTACTGACGAGGTGTTAGCTTGCATCAGTGGACAGAGTTTTCATATGACAATTTCCCAATAATGATAAAATCACAAGTCTGGACCCTTGCCTATAAAAAATATTAACTATAAATTAAGTATACAGGAAATTAATGTTCTTTGACAGTTAGGAAATATGAGAATTCTAAAAATTAATATTAAATTCATAGGATTTGTCCAAAAATAAATTTTGCCATACCATATAGTGCATAGCGGAACATCTACATTCAAGGGACATCTACTCTAAATCATTTTACAAATTAGTAAACTAAGGCCAAGGGAGGTTACACTTAACTTACGAAATGTCATACATACACATAAAGGTCATATATCATACTTTGTAAATGTCATACATACATGTAGTGCCAAAGATACTATTTGGACCCGGGTCCTCTGACCTCAGAGCTCATAAAGACTCTTTCCACTGTACCAACTACCTCCTTTTATAGGTATGGTGCTATATAATGAAGAATTATCTTCAAAATAAGGATCATAAGGCCCCGTAGAATTCGATCTTTAAAGGAAGATTCCATTCTGTTTGGTACACTGCCCTTACTTTTTTGTAAGTAATTCAATAGCAAGAGTTGAAAATTTTAAAAAATCAAACAACAAACTCTTCCCTAATTGAGCTGATTTAACCAAGATATTCCACTTCTTAAGTTTTCTAGTAATTCAAAGTTTTTCTTTATTGTAGCAAGAAATGATGCTTTATGTACTTAATCCTCTTTGAATCTTAGATTGAGAAGGGGCATGAAATGTTATTAATTCTTTCTCCAGTTAAAAAAATCTCTACTACATGTAGCA
Organism: Trichosurus vulpecula; assembly: GCF_011100635.1. Lineage (NCBI taxonomy): Eukaryota > Metazoa > Chordata > Mammalia > Diprotodontia > Phalangeridae > Trichosurus > Trichosurus vulpecula. The sequence goes on from NC_050577.1 coordinate 179,934,127, forward strand.
GGTATTAGAGATAGGGGTTACATGTGTTTCTCTTTGTAGTCAGGTAGCATGATGGATAGAACTTTGGACTTGGGTTTGGGAACATCTGAGTTCAAAATCTACCTCAGACACTTATTAGCTGTGTGATGCTGGACAAGTTACTTACTTTCTTTGTACCTCAGTTTCTTTTTCTGTAAAATGAGGACAACAATAGCCCCTGTCACACAGGGTCGTTTTGAGGATCAAATGAGATAATATTTGCAAAGCACTTACACAGTGCCTGGCATGTAGTGGGGGCGTAATAAATGCTTTTCTCCACACCTCTTCTCTTCCACAGAGGAGTAGTTGTTTTACCCTGTTTCATTTCGTCAACATATACATTAGCTCATGTTATCCTTACAGAGGTTCTGTGGTTGTAGGCATGTCACCATGATAAGCATGATTTTATAGATGGGGAGACCAAGACATACAGAAAATACAGTTAATAACAGAGCTGGATTTATAACCCAGGTTACAAATTCTCATCCCTAGTGATTGCTGCACTCCAGCATAGTGAAGTATAACATATGAAATGTCTAAGGAAGTAAAATTTTATTCTACAGATACTGAAGCAGAAAAACTTTGATCCTGTGAGAGAAAAAAAGGGGGAAGGGAATAAAATAAGCCTTTATATAGTACCTACCATATGCCAAGCACTGTACTAAGTGCTTTGCAAATATTCTCTCATTCGATCCTTTTGTTTTTTGAGAAAACAAACAAACACATAAGTAATACATTTTCACACTTTATCTTCTACTTATATTGATGTTCTGGAAGTCACTAGACTTACCTTTGGTGAATTATTACTATATAGAAAAGGTCATTATTTTTGGTAAGGCTATAATAAACACGTTTTACTGCTGTGGAGTAATAGAGATTTTTTCCCCTATTTGGCAATTAATTTTTGCCCTCCCTCCCTTGAAATTATATCATTAGTATATATGCATGTATAAAAATGTGTAATAACTTATGGTTTTATGTATTTGAATAGGAAATGTAATCTCACATTGAATTTGTAACCTTTCCAATTTCTCTTAGATCAGAGCTTAGAATTTCTTGAGATCTTCCATGAAACAGCGAGTAACTTTATTGATATTTCAGAATCCAAAATCAATGCATTTAGGAGAAGGACATAGCTGTAACCTTTCATGATTTAGCTAAGTAGCAAGTCTAGAGCAGATCCTACCCAAAGAATTTTTTCTATGTTGTGCAGGTAGAATTTTTTTTTTAAATATGAGATATAGAAATTCAGTAGAAGGCTCAATGTAGAGACTGGTATGCTTCTGCCTCCTTCTGTAAATGAGCTATCATTAGCTGGAAGAAAGAAGAGGCCAAAGATGAGTGATGAAGACACCTATATACATATATACAACTTAATTCATTGTACAAAAACACAGCACCCTCCCCTCCCCCCCCCCCAGCTGCACCAAAGACACTAGTTTAAATAGCTCTTAAGATACCAAGTGAAATGTACTTCATGATCTTGTTAGTTCCTTTTCACAAAATTTGTCCACTTAATTTAAACAATTCCTGAGTTAGATTATTCAGTCTGGCTCCTGTTTCAGCACAATTGATTGCCAAGAAATGAATCAGCAGGAGATACTAGGAATCCATGAACGTAAGTCCATTGGTATAACTTGGCTAACAAGATTTCTCACCATTGCCCATGTCTTGCTATTACTGTCAGCATCAACTTTTATGAACCCAGAATTCATCTCTCCTTGACACATCTCTCAAAACGAGGGGAAAATTCCTAAGTACTTTAAGACAATAACATGAAATGACCTAATTTCAACTGTACAGACATTATTCCTAAAGTCGCAAGGATGCTATCTTTATAATGGACCAAGGAAGTTTCCTGAAGTGACCAAGTGACCAAACAATTTTAGACAACCTTACCTTTGGAAATCTAATGCATGGATGGACCACTGCCTCACAAGGCTCAGTCTCTGAGCCCAGAATCCCCTGTCACAGAGGAGGAGCAAAGATTAACTGTGCTGCTCTTGCTTACTCACCAACTGAAGTTCCTTTCGGTGACTTTCTGTGTGGCTCTTTAAAAAAACCACACAGTACAGTGACAGACACTATCATATTCAATTGGACATGCTTTCTGCGGATTTGTTAAGGATTTACTCTACACATTTGTAGCATTTAGTTGCTATGGAGATGACCTCAGTAACAGCCTTTAGGTTGGACCTAGACATTCCCTTCATTTCCATTTAATTTGATTTGACTGCAAAATGTCACTTCCATTGCATTGATTAAGCTTCATTGCTGCCACAAGCCCTGTTAGAAAGGTTAAAGGGCAGGCCAGCCACTGTCATTTTGCTCCCCTACCGTTTTCTGATATCAATACAGATGGGCTTTGAAGATGAGAAACTCCTTCACTGAATTGATGCAGGCCTGATTTCCCTTGCCCACCTCCCCTATAACCTCTAAAACACAATAAAACAAATTAGCCTCAGTTATTTCTAATTGCCAGAAGTCATGCTTTAGGAAACAAAAACAAACATTGTTTCTATTATAACTCTAAACACTTGTATGGCATATACTAGGTTGAATGTTATGTAATATAGCTCCCATCTAAACCTTCTTTTCAAATACATGCTATTCTGATTTTAGGGTTCAAATGAGTGAGGTTTAAATTATAAAATTTAGTCATACGGTTGAAGGATTGTTGAGGGACAGCATGGTGTAGGAGCTAGAGAGTTGGCTTCAGAGTTAGGAAAACCTGGGTTCAAAATCATGCCTCTGACATATCCTGGCTATGGGATCTTGGGCAAATCTCTGACCATGTCCCAGGATGTTCCCCTTGTGATATTGGAAGTGACAGAAAAGTACTGTTTTCCATGGATAGAGTGAGTTATTTTGTGAATAAAATCACAGATTTGGTCCATTCCCCACATGTTTGAAGCATTCATTCTTCTTATTCAGAAAAGGTATGGTTTTCAGAGGTCAGTTATCAAGGGTCCTAGGTAACTCTGTGAAGAAGAGAATTTTGTCTTCAATACTCTTCCATCCTTTTCCCTTTCAATGTCTGTAGGAATCCAGGATTCTTATGCCAAGAATAAGAGAAGGAAACAATTTTACATCGAGAAGTTAGAGCCTTACGCTCTCTAAAATGATTACAATTTTAGAAAAGCAGACAGGAGATTTTGTGATTATGAGAAGGCAACACTTAATTGTTAAAGGTAGCAACTTAGGGCTAAAATGGGGAGACAGAGACATTTTGGGAGGAAGGTCTGCAAGCCTCAGGTTTCCATTATAGTATGTTACTTTCTTCATGAAACTATTTGTTGAATTTCATCATAACAAAGGAATGGTATAACAGAGAGGACAGAGGAATCAGATATTTATTATCTACTTTGTGCCAGGCACTGTGCTAAACCTTTTAAAAATTAATATAAACAAATTGGTATTAATGTTATAAAATTAATATCTATAGATATTAATATGTATAAAGGGATTAGCATAATGCCTGGCACATAGTAGGTAATTAATAAATGTTCCCTACCACTTCTTCATTATACTGCTCTGTTTTTATGCTGACGTTATGATGATCTCCCAAGCAGTTTTACAGAGGAAGTAGCCTGTCATGGAGGAAACTATGATTTGAGGGTTTATTGACGTTCTCCTCGTGTACAGTCTTAGTGAGGATTAGCTTATGCAAAAAAAGTTTTGTCTGAGTATTCCTGGTGCCTAGCACAGTGCCTTGAACCTAATCAACATTTAATAAATATTAGCCTGATTGGATTTGATTGGAAATGTTTGAGAAAGCATTCTGAGATTATTAAGCCATTACTTAGAATTAATGGTTTAAAACTCATTCTATTCCCTGATGCCAATTGCAACTCCTCTATGACTTACTAGGTTATCTTCAAGATTTGAGATTGTTGAAAAAGCCATCACCAGGTAGCCAACTTGGTGAAGAGTCTCTCCAAACTTGGTTAGGTTGGCCTTCAGACAACAAAAAAATGAGGTGAATGAAATTAGAATTAAACTTTGCATTTAATCCACTGTCATGTACAGGTCAGCTGGTATGGGTCAGGCAAGAGTGGGTGTGTGTTGTGTGGGCCTGGGAGAGAAGCCAAGCACCAAAATTACCAGGGGAGAGGAGCAAATTGGTTGACAGAGGAGGCAGCTGAGAGTCTGAACCAGGGAATCCAGGCAAGTCCAGTCACTGTGCCAAAGACAATGATAGAGGCTTTGTCATTACATGGAAGTCAATGCAGATGAAGGAGCTGGGTTAGGGGTGAAACATCGATATGAGCCAAAAGGTCAGAAGCCAGGTAAAAAAGAAAGAAAATCAGGAGGAGAGCTTGTACTGAATGACAGATTTTATTGTGCTCATATACTCTGGTATTGGGCTTTGACAGCAGAGCCATGCACACTATTGGCCATACCCCCACCCACCCCCCTTTTGTGTTTTCTACAGGAGTAGTGCTGTCAAACATCACAATATGCAAAAACTAGTTCACAAATACACAATAACAATACCACCCTCAGCACTTTGCTCTTTTATTTTTTTTAAAGCAAGGTATTTTATCTTGGGATAAATAATCTGAATTTTCAGAATGGTTTTATAGCACATATTCTCCACCTCCTTAACTGTTTTGGTAATACCCACTGAAAACCATGCCTAACATAAAACTGTTCTAAAATTAAACATGCTAATAGCCTTCAAGATATCATAGTAAATAGATAAAATGTATTGTTTTATATACTAGTGCAAAAGGGAAAGAGAGCTTCATCTTTAAACACAGCAAATAATTAGTTTACAGTAAGAAATGTGTCCCTTACATTTCCACTCTCCATTTGTGAACTGTCAAGTTTGTCTTGTATAGAAATCAGTGGCTGTCTTCTTATAAACTGTTACAGTGCAAAAATTGATTGTATTGGGACAAAAAGATAGAAAGAAAAGAATCCTCACAAGCAAGTAGCCAAATGCTCTATCTTACTCTGAAAGTTGATCCCATAAAATCAGAAAATTTGATGTCTATGTAGTCAAATAAGGAATTCTGTCAGCTTTAAAATGAACACAGATTAGCTAAAAAGTTACACAGTGGTTTCTTTAGCTGTGTTTTTAAAGGGAGTCAGCTTGCCTCTTGGTAAGAGATAGCCATCATTCTCTGAATCAATCATAATGATAATACCTGACACTTGTTCAGTACATCCAAGTTTGCAAACAATATTCTGCAACAGTTCTGCATTTGCCTGAGAGAATAGCCCTATGGAGCATAGGTAACAGGGAGCAATTTCTAAAGTGAAATCACAAAATTCCATTTTTTTTAAGGTTAGCATGAAAAGTAAGCCATTAACATTATTAGCTCTTTCTTTTAACTGATTCCTTCCTTGGCATCTTTGTCACACATCTGGATCGTTTATTAGGAAGCAGACATTTCCTATGCCGGTACTGAATGCAGTGATTTGCACTTTCAAATGTGGTGTTGAGAACTCTATTTGGAACGTGTTGCTGTATATCAGATTGAGCTTTAATAGTGTTATATTTCAATCTATAAATAACTTTGCTTTTCTATCAGACATTAAAACAATGTATGGTATGTGGCAAAAAGCAAACTGCCAAATGACTTCTTAAGTGCCTTGTTAAGGCACATCATTATAAATTTTATATACTGGCTAAAAGTCTGTAAAAATGGATCTTATGCATACTGCATTTTTAGCTTTACTAACCTATCAGCATAAATGATTTATTTTTACACCATGAAGTTAGAATTGCTAATCACATTCTATAAAGGGTGACATGATTTTTGTTTTAATTTGTATTCTGTCAGATTAACAGTTAGATGAATCATAAGGGAAACTACATGTCAGGTAATGATAACAAGGTGGGTCATTGTTAATGAGACACTATCCTTAGTAAATGGAAGGAGGAAAATGGCCGAGTCAAAAAAAAAAAAAGACTTGTATTCTATGGCATCCTAAAGTACTTATTCTCTTGAGAGTAAAGTTTCTGGAAAAAGCCTGTTAAAACGCAGATGGGATTATGGAGAGAATTAAAGTTTGGCCAGACCTGTGTTCAAATGATGTTTCTGTCGTGCCATTTAGTTAATACTCTTTTAGGAAGTCAGACTGTTACTTGCTCTTCTTATGCTTCTTGTTAGTTTCATGACAATTGAAATGTTATTTTGTTTTTCTAGGCCTCAATTTCCCCAACTGTAAAATAAAAGGGTTTATCTAGCAGACCTCTTAGCTCTCTTTTCCCTGAATGAGTCTATAATTTTCTGAATCTGGTGGATGGAACCACATTCCCGCTCGGTGTGAGAAGTGTAGACAAATGTCAGGAGCTCTGCGATGTGATGGGATATAATCATTGTACTGTGCAGATAACCTACTTCAATCAGAGGACAATTATCTGTGGGGCAAATGGTTTGGAGACTTCTACCATCCAAAAATGGATTAATGCTTAATAACAGAATTTGAACTTAGCTTCCTTTTTTTTAGGTTCTAGAACTTAAAATGCTTTAATCTTAATTCTTTGCTAAGCTGTGTGCAAAGCCAGACATTTATTTTAATTTTATCTTATTTTCATTGACTTCTTTTGTTTTAACATTACACTCATTTCCAAATCTTTGCCTCTCCTCTCCCCTGCCTAGTGAGAAATCACTTATAACTAAGGTTCAAAAAGAGAGTTAAAACACTTTGACAAAACTAACTATTGCATTTATCGTGTCTGACAATATAGGTAATATTCCATATCAGTGGAGCCCTATCCCAATCCTCTACTAATCAGCAGTACCTGACCTTTGCAATGAAGGAAGGGATGTGCTTTTTCTCAATTCTCCAGGGCCAAGTTATATCCACACAAGGTTCAGCGTGCTGGATCTGAGTTCAAATGTTACCTCAGACGTTTAGTATCTATGTGACCCTAGGCAACTCAGTTTTGCCTCAGTTTCCTCGTCTTTAAAATGAGCTGGAGAAGGAAATGGCAAATCACTCTAATATATTAGCCAAAAAAAAAAAACCCAACTCCAAATAGGGTTATGAAAAAATCAGACATGACTAAAATGACTAGCAACAACAATCATCATATGTACTGTTTTCAGGGAAGAACAGATTTTAAAAATATGATTTCTAAGGATTCTTATGGTTGCTTCTTTATGCATCATAAACTAGTTTCGTCCTGTGGAATTTCATTTGTAATTATAACTGAAACAAAATGTGCTCAAGTACAGTATCAAGCATTAAGAAAAAAAACATCAGATAATAATCCAACAAGCCAGCAAAAAAGTCAGCAAACTTTTGAACTTCAAAAAAAAAAAAGATTCAGTTCAGGTTCTGTTGCAGTTTTGCATATAGGATCAAACAGGCCCTTCCCGCATCTACACCATTTCACCCATCTTTAATTAGCTGCTTGTCTTTCAAGTTTCAGGATAGCATGCTTCACAGATGACGTGCTGTGTATTAGCAGCCTGGGCTGAGACCCTGCAGTGAAGCTATTTTATGTGAGTTGAAACACAGGTACTGTATGGATGAGACCATCAAGAAGATAAAACTAATTCTAGCCTATATTTCAGGAAGTCCAGTGTATTCAAAACACCAGTGCATTCTTTCAGTGGCAGCATTAGAAGGAATAACCCTTTAGTGCCCTGAAAATGGAATGTCAAACATCATCTTCCTTATGGCTGAGAGAAGGGGGGTAGGGAGAGAGAGAGAGAGAGAGAGAGAGAGAGAGAGAGAGAGAGAGAGAGAGAGAGAGAGAGAGAGAGAGAGAGAGAGAGGTAGGTTTCTCTTTGTGTCAGACTTTAGATGTCTTAATATTCCCTTCTGTCTAATTTTGTAGAAAGTGATAATAGAGTTCCTGTCAAATTAGAGGTGATGGACTTTTTAACCTATGTCATGGGAAAAATAGTTATTATCATAAACATAATTCAAATAAAAGTTTATTTGTAATGCCATTATGCTGAAGGGTGCATTCCAAGCATATAATTGTATTCATTATAAGTACTAAAAATTCAGAATGGCATTAGATTGAAAGGGAAACATTTTTTAAAAAAGTTTCAAATGCATGGGTGTGAGCATTTAGTCCTTGGCTCCCCCTCAAGAGGGAGCATTGTATTTAGTTCTTCAAAACAAAACAAAACAAAACAAAACAAATGGGAGTGATTACTACAAAGAGATGTGGGTTTGGGTAATAATATTGTTAGCTGAGAGGTAGGAGGTGATTTTCTCCTGTCATTTGCCACCTTTTAAATCAATACCTATGAACCAGAAAATGCAACACACATATCATGAAAATTCAAAGAGATGTGAGGAAGGGGCAAACATAGTTGAATTTAAAGAAATGTCAGTGAAACAATGACAACATTCCGAAACTTCAGTTTAGCCACCAGTCAGAACTGCATCCCTGGACCAACCCTTCTAGGTTAAGTGGGAAAGAGGATGAAAAGGGATGCTATATCAGTCTGCAGGAGTTTTCTAGAACTTTAGTGAAAATTGTCACTGCTCAAGTAGTTACCTCTATATAGTTTCTACAGTTCAATGATCAGAAGACACTTTTTCAGTGTTCTAAAAAAAAGCACGTAGGATTCTGTTCAAATACCTTTTTTGGGGGTATGCAAAAGGCATATTTCCCATCTCTGACCAAGGAACCAAGGAATAGGAAAAGACTCAAAAAGCAGATAATACAGTCTTAGAGAGAAAAAAAAAAAAACAACCAACACATTTCTTCAACATTGCAATTTCCAAAATTACCAAATTGGGTCACTAGATAATTAGATTAATTCAGCTACTCTTTGATTTTATTTGAAAAAAAAAGTTGTTGCTCTTAGATATCCACAGGATAGCAAAAAATGGAAATACCTGGCTTTTTATAACTAAAGAGCTATTATCATCATGCTGAATCAGAGAGAACTAGACACTTTTGGAGTATCAACACCTGGAAGCACTTTGTTAAAAAGGCATGCCTTGGTACAGCTAACTAAAGGTCACAGAGTGGGAGTAAAAATTGGCTGTTGTTTACCCATCTTAGCTGGCTACCAGTTGGTTCACTTTAATTGGCTATCATGTCCACTTACCAGAAATTGGCTCTGTTTCACAGCTGTTGGATGTTAGAACATAGCCACTTTGAACCAATTTATCTGAAAAAATATTTTGCACAATGTTCTGTCTGCCAGAATATTGTTTCGGATTACCATTCTTTCATGGAAAAATCACTAATTGTGTATAATAATATCAGCAACATGAGTACATGCTCCAGGACCTGAGAGTCTTGGCTAAATTACTACACAAACAGATAATTCCTAAGTACAATGTAAAGATAGCCTCGTGGGGGGCTGAATAATAATTATTGTAATTGAATATAGAGGAGCATCGTGATGAAGAGGACAGGAGCAGCCTTGGAATTAGGACAACTTGGGTTCAAGTTCTGTTTCTGACATATTAGCTCTGTAACCCTGGACGTACACCATTTGACACCCTGCAGAAAAGCTGCTTATCTGCATTGGCAGAGGAACCTTTGTTAGGAGTTCCCTACACCAATGAAACCACACTTGTGGAACATGATGATGATGGTGATGGTGATGATGATGATGATGATGATGGACAGCTAGGTGGTGCAGCGGATAGAGTGCCTGGCCTTGGAGTCAGGAAGACTCGTCTTCTTCAGTTGAAATCTGACCTCAGACAGTCTGTCTGTCTGTCTGTCTGTCTGTCTCTGTCTCTATCACTGTCTCTCTCTCTCTCTCTCTCTCTCTCTCTCGATCTCTGTGTGACCCTTGTCAAGTCACTTTAACTTTATCTGCCTCAGTTTCCTCATCTGTAAAATGAATTGGAAAAGGAAATGACAAAACACTGCAGTATCTTTGCCAAGAAAACCCCAAATGGGGTCATGAAGAGTCAGACATGACTGAAAAAATGAACAACAGTGATGATTATGAAGAAGAGGATGATGAGGATGAGAATGATAATTGCATTGTAGATATGAATATTTTCTAAATTGACACCATAATGTGAAAATAAGAAAATAACTTTAGTATTCAACATACAAATTAAAAAAGAGATGTATTCTCCTTAATTTTTGAATAAAACGAATATTTGTCTGAATGTCCTTTTAAACTTATATAGGTAAATTTTTTTAAGTCCATATTCAAGCTTTTTGTATATTCCTTGTAAATAGCATTTCATTTTTAAACTGACAGATTTAGTACAATTATCTAATTGCTTTCACTATATACTTCCTTGAAATTGTGGTTAGAATTACTGGTAGTCAGTGCAAATAATATCACTTGACACATATATCACTTTATGTCTTGTAAAGCACTTTTTATGAATCATAGCATCATAACCCTGTAAGGTAGGTGCCAGTTATTATCCCCATCTTACAGATGAAGAAGGTGAGGCTTAGGGAGTTTGAATGCCTTTTCCATGGACACACAGCTAATATGTGTTGAGAGATATTTGAGTATAGATCTTTCTGACTCCAAATTTAGTTTGCTATGTTGCCTCTCAAATACTGTGCTATAGAGGAATTAACAAAGAATGTGCCTGCCTAAAAGACCTGATTTCATCAGAATAGGGAACTCCTGGAGAAAAATCTCCCTCTTGCAATATAGGTCAGCACCTGCTCTACAACTTAGTCCCACAGGATTGAGTTCACCAAATGGCTAAGTCACACAGTTAGTTTGTGAGAGGCAGCACCTGAAATCAGGTAGGTCTTCCTGACTCTGAGTCTGACTCTCTAGTCACTTGCCAATACTGTCTTGCACTTATGTATTAAGTGAAAATGAAGAAGTTGATATTTTAAGTGCAAAAGAAAATATATATTATGTCTTTTTAAACAGTTTGTAATTTCAAGTTTTTAAGACTCTTTATTTACTTTGTATAAAAGCCAGCTGGTTTGGTAGCTTCTATGACCTATCTCCTGAATGTTCTCATAAACCAAAAGAAAGATATGCTTCATTTTTATATTTGTCCTGAGGAAAATAACTTTATAAAGGATAGAATATAACCTAGAATTCTTTAAAAAAAAGAAGGTAGAATTCGGGTTGCTTTGGGAATCTTTAGATCCTTGGTGAGGTTAATTGGGAGAGCATAAATTCCTTTTTCTTTAGTTTTTTCTTTCTTTCTTTCTTTCCATCCCCTTTTCCCTTACCTGCTCCCTATCCTCCAAATCTTTCCTCTTCTCTAAGCCATAAATTACCTATATGCAGTCTTCACCTGTACAGTTCTATATTGCAATGAAAGACATAAAGACTTTTTCAGAACCGGGGCATGAATTCGTTGGTTTCTTTTAAAAATTCTCTAAATCTCTTTCACCTGTGATCCTAAGTGCTAGGGGTTTAGATGCTCCTTAATTATAGAATCATAGAATTTCAGAGCTAGAAATGGACCTTAGATCTTGCCCACATTTGAACAAAGAATTCTATCACAATATGCCTGATGAATGCTTATACAGCCTCTGCTGGAAAATCTTCACCTGTTATCTCCTAAGGTAGCACATTTCATACTGTGATAGCTATAATTGTTAGGAAGTTTTTGCTTATATTGGCTTCAGGCCAGAATGTTCCCTAGAGACCATTTCATGGACTTTCCATCCTTCCAAAATGCTCTGTATCCTCTAGGAAACATGACTACAGTAATTCACTTTCCTTTTAACTAATGTAGTAATTATTGGCCATCTCATTCATTTAGAATTTATGGCTTGTATTGTATTTTTCAACATTAATAACATGGAAAGTGAGAATATATTGTAAAAAAAATTAAAATAGACAACTAGGTGGAAAACTTGTGTTCTGGTACTAACTCTGCCACTTTATGGCTGGGTCACCACAAATAAGTACGTTGTTCTGAGCCTTACAAGGTGAATGATAATTACTGCCCTTCCAGTTGCAGAAACTGAGGCTTTTCGGTCATTTCAGTTGTGTCCAACTCTTCATGACCCCATTTGGGGTTTTCTTGGCAGAAATACTGGAGTTCTTTGCCATTTCCTTCTCTGGCTCATTTTACAAATGAAGAAACTGAGGCAAACAGGGTTATTGACTTGCTTGGGATAACACAGCTAGTAAATGTCTAATGCCAGATTTGAACTCAGGAAGATGAATCTTCCTGATTCCAAGTCTGGCACTCTATCCACTATGCTACCTAGCTGGCCTGGAACTGAGGCAGATGGAGTGTTAATTAGCTGGTCCAGGGTCGCAGAGATAAATGTCTGAGGCCACATTTGAACTAAGGTTTTCCTGATTCCAGGCCTACTGTTCTACTCATTGCACCACCTAGCTACCTCAGATGTGAGGAACTATTACTACCAATTAACAAACATTCATTAAATGCATACTATGTGCTAGGTACCTGGGAGTTTTAGAACAAAACTGAATCAGCACCTGATTGAAGGAACTTACATTCTAATGGCGGAAACAACATGTTCCGTATACATATCAATATGAATAATATATATGAAACCGATACAAGGTGGTTTGAGGAAGAGCTAACAGTTGGGCAGAAGTGTTCAGGAAAGGCTTCATGTGGAAGGTGGTACTTGAACTGAGTCTTGAAGGAAACAAAGGTTTGTAAGAGGGAGAAGTGAGAAGAGGGCACATTCTGGGCATGAGGCCAGTGCAAAGGCACAAAAGTGGGAGATGAATCATCATGTGTGTGGAACGACAAGCAGGCTAGCATGATTAGATGGCGGGATGTGTGAAGAGGAGTAAGTGTAAGGAAATGTATTAAGAGGCCAAATATGTCTGACTTCCCCTTCTAGATTTCAATTTCTCAAGAGTAGGAACTATGTTTTATACATTTAAAATGTTATATTAAACATTAAAAAAATTCTAGGTTAGTGTAAGGAATTCTTGACGTGTCAACTATTTCCACTGACAGAGATCTGCAACTTATCTGTGATTTGTGGTCTAGGAAGCTATTCATGGCACTAAGAGGTTTAGTGACTTACCTGGTATTACACACCTAGTGTGTGTCATATGTAGGATGCAGGACTTAAATCTACATCTTTCTGGCTCCATAGTAACCCTGTATCTACTATGCCATGCTGCTTTGCCGTGGGTATTTAATAAGCATATTTTAACTAATTGACTCATTTAGCAACCAGTTTCAATTAACCCTTTTGAGTGTATCAATCAGAATGAAACTTGTCCAAGAGAAAGAAGAAAGTAAATAGTTCTGAGGTTTTCATGTATCTAACATATTCTGGAATATATGACATTAAAGTTCTTTTGCACATATTACAATAAATACTACTTACCAATGGCAGATTGGTATACAGATGATTTTGCTATTTAATTGCCACCAAAAAAAGACTTCTTAGACTTATATCCAAGTTCTCTATAATCCAGCTCCAATCTACCTTTACAACTTTGTCTTCTCCTAATTCCTTTTTAAAACTTTAATATTTAGCCAAACTGTGTTATTTTTTTGTCCATCAAACAAAACCTATTGCTTTCTAGCCTCCATGATTTGTATAATATTGTTCTGTTTGCTTAGAAGTTCCATATCCCTCCCTTCCACCTCCAGTATACCAGTTAAAACTATGGCCATTGTTCAACATCAAACTCAAATGCCAACTCCCCCATGAAGCCTTTTGTGACACTATTACCTCCCCAGCTGGCAGTGATCTTTTCCTCATCTGAGATCATAATACCATGTACTCCTGTTAGTAATCATATTCTTATTTTTATCATATTTTTTCTACGTACCATGACCTGTAGTAGATTAGAAGCTGATTCAGCATGGGAACTATATCTTATTATTTTATATTTATTATACATATATATAATCTATATATCTTATTTTTTAAAATTTCTCACAGAATGTCATACAATACTTTGAACACTTGTGGGACAGCCCTCTTAGAGCTCGCATAGCAATTTCATTCCTCTCTCTCTGTGTTTCTCGTACCATTCATCCGTTCATTTAGTTGTTTATTTTTACACATCTCTAATGTGCTTATGTAACAGTGTGTATGATATTTATCTGTGTTTGTTTCTTAAGCTCTTTTCTACATTGAAGGAACATAGGATCATTGAATTAGAGCTGGAAGGGATATAGTTCAGTCCTTTCTGTTACATTTGACTCTGTGTCCCCATTTTACATTTTGGGATTTTCTTGGTAAAGATACTGGTTTGGTTTGCCATTTCCTTCTCCAGTTCATTTTACATATAAGGAAACTGAGGCAAACAGCTTTAAGTGACTTGCCCAGGGTCACATAGCTCATAAGTGCTCAAATCTGAGGTCACATTTGAACTCAGGTCTTCCTGACTCCAAGGCCAGGCACTTATAATGTTAATGGAATATGAAGATCTTCCCTGTCCATTAGTAGGCCTATGTAACCACGTGTTCAATCATGGATGTCTTGCTGCTTTGAGCTCTGACCCAGCTCACAGCTGTGATACATCTTGAGTCACATAGAGCTCATTGGGGGAGAGACTTGCCTAAGTAGGAGCTTGCTTAGGGGGAGGCTTGCTTACTGGGAGGCTTGCTTGTAGGAAGGCTTTCATACCTTTTGGTACTAAGTTAATTAGGCACTGAGTCATGAGGGTTTGATGCCTTCTGACCCTGACAAGTGTATTTATATTCTGAGGTTGGTATTTTGCTTTGGGGGTTCGCTTATGAAAAGGATCTTTTGATATCCTGGATGGGACTCTGAGTACCCGTTTGTTCAGAGCCCCCTGACTACTCAGATGCCTGTGCTCTCCTGATCCAGTGGTGTATGTAGGTGGTTGTATTACTTTGGTCAGAGAGTAGGAGCCCTGTCTGTTGATCTTTGTGCTAATTTCTCTGCTTGTATTTTCTCTGCTTATATTTTCTTCGCTTGTATTTTCTCCACATTAGGGTACAGACCTAGTGAATGTAATTAAAGTAAAATTGTTGACCCCTTTAAAGCTGCCTTTCTTTTAAGAAAAGTGGATCAAAGTACTTGTGCTAGTGGGCCATCCTGGGTGTACCAGGGTGCTTGCTGTTACAGCTCTCTAGCCACTGTACCACCTAGCCACCCAGAAAGAGACATCAAGTCCAATGCCCTAATTTTTACGGATGAAGAAGTTGAATCCAAGAGTTGTGCAGTAATTTGCCAAACTTCAAAACTTTAAATGCAGTGTTTGAATCCGGTTTATCTGACTCCAAGTACTTCCCTTTTTTCATCAACTAGGTTGTACAATGGGTAAGAATACAACTCAAGTCAGAAAGATCTCAGTCTGAGGACAAAATGACGTAAATTTTGTAAAGCATTTTGCAAATCTTAAAGTCCAATATAAATGCTTATTTTTACAGTTGTTGATACTATTACTACTGTTGCTGTTGCTACCACTACTACTACTTCATTATTTTCACTAATACTGCACTGGTTAGGGGATAGGAACTATGTTTTATCTAAACTTTTTTCCTTTTCTTTTTACTTCTAGAAATTAGAGCACAGGTCTCCTGTGTTGTGGCGCTTCATTTAGCCCATGAGAATTGAAAAAATAATCATTACACTAAACAAGGTCAATCCTGATTTCTTCCAAAGCCCAGAGTCTGCTAGAGGTTTTGATGGATAGCCTTGCAGATATGATGTTAATAGTACCTGGCTGTCTATGATGGGGAAACCTATGTTACTAAATCGCAGTTGCAAGGGGCCAGAAACAAGAATTGGATTGTGGTGGGCAGGAGGCTCAAGCTCTTGAAGTGTGAGCCCAAAATACAAAATAGGGTAGCAGGTCCAAGGAAAGACACCTACCCAGGGACCAAAAGGACAGTTTCCCAATGAAGCAGCCACAAGATTTAAAGGAGAAGCAGGATTCAGAGTCTGAAGTCAATCTACAGCTTCATGAAACTGAGTGTCTAAAACCTAGCAGGCATGAACAGAGTTCTGCTACATTCTGCACAGTGAAGAGTACCTGCATCTTTCTAAACTTGAGTCTATGATTTCTTGCCTTTGTTCTTCTGAATGAGCTTTCTCTGTGTAGCTCCTGGCCATTGCAGGTGATTCTTAGAAGGGAAACAGCTGTGTCCAAGAGACAGTAGTCTGTTTCTGCTGGGGGTTATTTAACTAAATAGATCCTGCTTTATTTTTTCACGTATACATGCCTTCTTCCCTCAAGGCTTCCAGTTCAGTCTTTGAAGGCAAAGAAGGCATGAGGTATAGGAATAGACTGGAAAAAGCCAGAAACCCCCAGGGATTCCAGGATCCGACTTTGTAAACACTGATCCATGGAGTGAGTTTAATCTTCTGATATCGCCACTTAATGCAATAGTTTTCTAAGGACTTAGGTGTATCCAACTTGTTTAGTCATAGTTGACACTGAAGTAGTGTGTTTTTGCAGCTATTGTACTAAGTACTAGAATGAGTGTTGAAAAAGCTGCCTCTCCTTGTTCATTGAAATCTGATTTCCCTGCAAAAGGAATGTACGTCTCAATCTGTTGCATTTAGAATACACAAAAGCAGTTGATTTAAGTCAATACTGATTATCATGTTGCCTGGCCTGCTATGAGATGTTATCTTTTCACCAGGCAGTCAGCCTTAATATAACGTATCAGATAGCTTTAATATATGATGACTCATTCTTGTTTCAGTACCTGAATGTGTGCTGAACAAAACAGACACTTGACTGCTGCCATCAGTGAATAGTTTATTTTTAAAAAATATATTATATATAAGCATGGCTTATGTTAAGAGTTAAAATGTCTCTCACCTGAAATAAACTGGTTCAATATGCTGAACTGTTGAGGTGAATTGGTTTTACTGGAAATCAGTAGATGATTTTCAGAGCATTACATGGAAATCGAAGGTTCCAGGGAGTATCTCCAGAGGGTTCCTGTGAGGGTAGCCATAGTGGACATGTTTATGACTAGTCTCTGACCTCTAGACCCTAGTCCAACACTATATTAGGAATCCAGGGCATGAAAGATGGTGCATAAAGATTCCATAATCTCAAGAATTTAGAGGCCCACAATAAACATATATTTAATATTTTATATATTTATATAAAATCATATGTTTAACATGTGGACATATATATATATATACTTAACATATATAACTTTTATAAGGAAGGCTGGGATATATGAAGAGCATAAATAAAATAAAAATAAATGAAGATTGACATCAAAACAAAACTAATACAAGATTACATTTCTGCTCTCTCTACTGTAAATGAGTGAGGATTAAGTTGATAAAGGGGGAAAATGTAGATAGTAATCAGTCAGTCCCCCTCCTCCTTTTTTAAATTCAATTTTCAATGGATATGGTACCTTTAAAGAAACTATAGTGTAGCCATGAAGGTTTTCCCCCCTTTTTTTTCTCAGCAGCTATTTTTGACTACTTATTTTGCCTGCAGCTGCATGTACTCAATTTTTCACACCTTGTTTAGACTTGTATGTTTACCATACCACCACTGTTTTAAGTTTCCTACCTCCGTAAATCCACAAAACACTTAAGAAAGGATTTCCATGTATTATATTTTGTTCAGAAAGCCTTATCTCAAGCTGACATATTTGCACATTTTATTTTTTAAAGGAATATACTTGAGAATTATACCTTCACAGTTCTGTTTTCATAGCCTGGGTTAGGCTCTCTCTGTGAAATTCCATTAAATAAAATTTTCCTTTAAAAAGTTAACAATGTAAAAATGCTGATACAGTATTTTAGCACACTTAATTATTTCTTTTTTTCATTGTTTATCATTGTTTTGTCAACCTTCCATATCATTACCCATAATGCTTTGTCTTGGGTTTTCTTTGAAAATTCCTTTCCTCTGAACTTGCCATGAACTTCTGCCTGTAACTTGCTGCCATGGAATACCACAGACACTTTTAAAAGGAAAAAAAAGTTTTCAACTCAGGGGATCTGTTGTAAAGCACACA
Source organism: Trichosurus vulpecula (assembly GCF_011100635.1). Classification (NCBI taxonomy): domain Eukaryota; kingdom Metazoa; phylum Chordata; class Mammalia; order Diprotodontia; family Phalangeridae; genus Trichosurus; species Trichosurus vulpecula. The sequence continues at coordinate 179,951,953 of NC_050577.1, forward strand.
TAAAATCAAAGTCCAGGTGATTTCAAATTAATAAAAAAAAGTGTCCACTTGCTAATATAGGTCTATTCATAGATTCAATGCCTGATTAATAAAAAAAGTAGTATAACATATCCCTGATATGCAGTATAAGCGATGAATATGTAACCTTTTTTGTTTTGTCTTCCCCTCTTTCCTTTCTTTTTTGTGATGGGTATTTTGCTGATGCTGTAGGAGATTAGGGATACAAGTTTGTGGGTGGAAGGAGATGAAACAGTGAGATTGTATTTCAGGAGATGATGTTGGAGGAGAGACTTACATGAAACATTAGTATTCATGCAGCATGGGTGGAGGTAGAAGATTGCTTACCTGATGTAGGAAAAAAGATGAATGAACATTGCTGATCATGGAAATATTTTGTCCTCACAATTATCTATATTTTATCAGCCATATCAAGGAATTACTCTTGTTTTGACCACAGTAATAATAACTACCATTTATGTAGTGTTTACTATGTGCCAAGCACTATGCTAAATACTTTGCAAATATTATCTCATTCGATCCTCACATCAACCCTGTGATTTAGGTGCTATTGTCCCCCTTTTACAGATGAGGAAACTGAAGCAAATGAGGTGAAATGACCTGTCCAGTGTCACTTGGCTCATAGGTGTCTGGGGCTGGATTTTCACTTAAGTCTTCCTAAGTTCAAGCCCAGGGCTCTATCTATGATGCCACCCGATGTCCCTAATAATAAATAGTTACAGCAAAAGAGACACAGGATTTTGATTTAAAAGATCTAGATTCTGTTTACAGATAGAAAACTGATAAGCAGTATGACACGGCACAGAACATTTTACTTTTCTAGACCTTAAGCCCCTCACTGGCAAAATAAGTGGTCTGAACTTTTCTTCAAGACCCCTTCCAGCTTTAAAAATGTGTGTTTTTATGATATTGCCATTTTATTTGCACTTGTCTAAACATAAGAAATTATAGGTCAGTGTAGGAAAGGAGTTTAGCAGTAAAAGTGAACATGTCATACTTTTTTGCATGTTATATAGAACTGCTTATTTTTTTTAATAATAGAAGGTAGCAGGTGAATGTACAAATTAGGTTTGTGATCTACATTTGCTTTGGTCTTATATTTTATGCTATGGCAAAAATTACTCCAGTTTTTCCTTTAACTTTTCAGTACTTCTGTATATTGTATAGAGCTTAAATAGTTTTGCTTTTCTTTTTTTTAATTTTTATTTTTAGAGGGGGGAAGGCAGCACAATTGGTGTTAAGTGGCTTGCCCAAGGTCACACAGCTAGTAAGTGTGTCAAGTGTCTGAAACCAGATTTGAACTCAGGTCCTCCTGACTCCAGGGCTGGTGTTCTACTCACTGTGCCACCTAGCTGACCCTAGTTTTGTTTTTCTTATTGGGTATTTAAAGGTGTTCATGAGTCAGATGCTATTGGAAATACGTGGATAAGGACAGGGATGGGATTTGTGATTCCATTGCGTGAGGGAGCTCCAAGTGAGGATACTCTCTCCAACAAGTCACCCTTAGTCCTCATCCATCTTGAGTTCTCTTCAGTCTTTGGTAATATTGATCACCCTCTTCTCCTTGATACCCTCTTTTCCCTATATCTCTGTGTCACTAGGCCTTCTTGGTCCTTGTCCTACACTGTAAACACTCCTCAGTCTCTTTTGCTATTTCTTTACCTAGTTTTCACCCACTAAAGGTTGGTAATCTCCAGGGTTCTGTCTTGGGCACTCTTGTCTCAATGTACTAATTCATTTAGTGACCTCCTCAAATCTCATGGTTTAATTTATCATCTCTATGCTGATTATTTTCAAATCTACTTGTTTAATGATTTTTAGTCATGTCTGACTCTTTGTGACCCCCTTTGGGGTTTTCTTGCTAAAGATGCTGGAGCAGTTTGCCATTTCTCCAGCTCATTTTACAGATAAGAAAACTGAGGCAAACAGGAAAACATCTACTTTACTCCTTTATTTTTGTTGCTCTATGTTCATTTTTAGGTGATGTTTGGGGAGGAAAGTTGGAGAGCCTGCAATTTTCTGACCTACTCTTCCATCTTTCCAGAATTCCCCTCCTCCTGCTAAAAAAAAAAAGAACAGGGTTAAACGACTTGCCCAGACTCACACAGCTAGTAAGTGTCTGAGGGCAGATTTGAATTTAGATATCTCTGACTCCAGGCCCAGCACTCTATGCACAGAGCCACTAGTTGCCCCTATTCAGGCACATTTCTAACTAGATATTAGATATCTCAAACTTTGATGTCCTGTAGACATTTTAAACTCTATATGTGCAAGACTAAACTCATGATCTTTTCCCTAAAACTCTTCTCACTTCTGAACTTCTCTATTACTGTTGAGGACGCTACTGTCTTCCTAGTTACCTAGCCTTGAAACCTATATGTCATCCTTGTCTCCCTACTCTCTCCTCCCCCCTTCCACCCCATATCCAATATATTGCCAAGACCTGTCAAGTTTACGTTGACATCTCTTGCATATGCCCCTTCTCTCTTCTGACACTGACACCATTCTGGTCCAGGCTCTGATCCTCTCCTGCCTGGTCTATTGTAATAACTTGCTGATTGGTCTCCCTGCCTCAAGTCTATCCCCATTCCACTCCATTCTCCTATCAGCTGTCAAATTAATCTCCTTAAATGAAAGCCTGACAGTATCACCCTCCTACTCGATAAATTACAGCAACTTCCCATCACCTCTAGGATCAAAGATACAGTCCTCTGTTTGGCATTCGCATCACTTTATAATCTGCCTCCCTTCTACTCTTTCAGTCTTATACCTTGCTTCCTTCCATATACTCTGTAATACAACAGTGCTCGCCTCCTTGCTGTTCCTCACACAAGATCCTCCATTTTCTGACTCCAAGCATTTTTATCGATTATGCCCTATGCCTGCTATCTCCTTCTTCATCTCTGTCTCCTGGCTAGTCCAGGCTAAAATCCCATCTTGTACAAAAAATCTTTCCTGACTTCCCTTAATGCTAGGGCTCTTTCTAAATTGATTAACTCCAGTTTATCCTATATTTAGCTTGTGTGTGTATAGTTGTTTCCACGTTGTCTATGGCATTTGACTGTGAGCTTCTTGAGGGCAGGGACTATCTTTTGCCTTTCTTTGTATCCCCAGTGTTTAGCATAATGTCTAGCATGTAGCAGGAGCTTAATAGATACATATTGACTGAGCATTAAAAGATTAATTGAGTTGATCAGGGTCACACAGATATTCCAGAAGTGAGACTTGAACCTGCAAATATGTGTGTATAGATACACATATACACGTACATGAATCCATTTGTATGTGTGCATATGAACACATATAAGTATGTAGCAGTACAGAAAACAGTACATCAGTCTCATAATGTGATTAGAGAGGTATATCGTATACATACAGTAAAAAAAGAACACTAATATAATATAAAGAACATCATTAAATTACTGAAGGTAAAATAATGTTCTCCATGTACTTTGGGCCTTGCAATTATATTTTCCATCCCTACCACTCTGCTGAACTAGTCTTTTTCTAAGGCTCCCTGTGATTTCCTTATCACCAAATCCAATTGCCTTTTTTCAGTCCTCATCAATCTTAACTTCTCTGCAACATTTGCTGTTTTTGTTTTTTCTCACTTCACAGGTATTAATACCCATTCTTATTGGATCTGATAAACTGCAAATTCCTTGAGAAAAAGGACCAGGTCTTAGTCATCTTGTGCCTCTAGTGCTTAAACCAGTACTTTGCACATAGCAGATGCTTAATGTTTATTAAATGTTGATTGACACAATGCTGAAAACATCTTTGTTTATTTTACTTGAAGTAAAATACATGTCTTATTATAGGGAAGCTTATATAAAAGTTGCTATTTTTGTTCTCCTTATCCAATGTAACAATGATATGTAGTTTAGAAATTCTGTGTAGTTCCTAACAAAATGTCTAGAAAATTCATATCCTTTTTCTGTTTCTTAGATCACTCTTTTTAAATCTCCTTTGCTGGTTCTTTTTCTCTTCCCTGCTATATGAGTGTGAATGTTCTTCAAAGTTATCTACTCAGTCCTCTTCTGTCTGTACAATATCTCCCTTAACTGAGTCATCTACTTCCATGGCAACAGTTAATACATCTCTATGAATGACTTAAAAACATGTACTATTCCCCAAATCTTCCCTAATTCTAGTCTTTAATTGCCTACTATTTGTTGGCCATATCCACTTATATATCATAAACTCAAATCTATATGTCTAAATTTGAACTCATTCCTCAAATCCCCAAACTTATATCCCTCTCTAACTTTCCTATTTCTGTATTTTTTTTGAGGAAGGGGATTACAGCGAGTTAGTTCCATCACACTCTATCCTATTTCTGTTAGTAGTATTACTATTATTCTTCTAGTCATCCAAATTTGAAACCTTTGGATTAATCTTGACTCTTTATTCTCCCTCATTACAAGATGCAGTCATTTGCCAACTGCTTAGATCTGAGTTATTATTTTTAATTGTCATCATTATTAATAATAACACTTGCTGGCATTCACAGAACACCTTATGTACTTTATCTCATATTAACCTTATAATATCATTTAAAGTAGGTACCACAGGTATTGTTAGAACCAGTTTATTCTTCTTTTTCTAGTGTGTCTTCCTTTTTACTCATAGGGTCTTAAGGTTGGAAGGGATGTCTCAAGCCATAGATTTCAACCTGTACTTAAAGTAGAATCTCCTTGATAACATAACTAACAGGAGGTATTCCAATATGTGCTTAAAGTCTAAAAGGGATTGGTAGCTTGCTCACCCTTGAGGCATCCATTACACTTTTGAATAGCTTCAATTATTTCAAGGTTTTTCCTTATATCAAATCTAAATTGGCCTCTTATTAAATGCCACTTGTTTCTACTTGGTGTGACCAATGGAACAAAAGAGAATAAGTCTAATCTTTTTCCTACATCACATGTTTGAAGACAGCTACCATTCTCCAATCCCCCAGAAGTCTCCTCATCACCTTTGTAAATATATCCAGTTTTATAGATCATGATCTTGAGGCCTTTTGTCATCTGGGCAGCCCTCCTCTAAATGCTCTCCATCTTCTCATCCAATATCTTATCTGCTCCACTGAGTTTTGCATCATCCTCAAAGCTAATGAGCATGCAGTCTTTGCTAATATCCTAATTATTGATAAAAATGGTAAACAGTCCAGCACCAAACATATATCCAAGAGTTATTCCACCAGAGATTTTCTTCCAACTTGACATAGAATAATTATGATTACTTTTGAGGTTTGACCACTCAACAAATTCTGAATTTATCTGCCAGTTAACTGCATTAGTATCCCTTTCACATTTTACAATTTCCATATTTTTTTTCACAAGAATGATATGAAAAATTTTTTTAAATGCTTTACAAATGTCAAGGATCAAGGTCTTTATAAAGTAACTATATAACTATGTGTAAATATATATGTATATATAAAACTATATATAACCATATAACTATATATGAAACTATAACATTTTCCTGACCTTTCTCTAGTGACCCTTTCAAAAAAGTAAATGAATTTAGTTTGACATGACCTATGCCATTTCAAATTGTGTATTTTTTCCTTTCAATTAACAAGCATTTATTTTCCCTGCACCACCAATTGTAAAACCAAAAACAAAATCTTTTTAGCTAATATGCACAGTTCAGCTAGACAAATTCCCACATTAGCCAGGTCCGAAAGTATATGTCTCATTCAGCATCTTTTGTCCATCTTTTCTCTTTTGGTGCTAGCTCCTCTGCTTCATCATCATTCCCGTGGTTGATCATTGCATTGGTCAGAGATTTCTAATCTTTCAAAGATGTTTGTCTTTACAATATTTTTATTGTATAAAATGATCTCATTATCTTCTGTATCAGTTCGTAAAAGTCTTCCCAGGTTTTTTGATGTAACTTGTTCTTTATGAAACTATGCTAGGCTTTACTGTCCAATGTTTCCTTTTTCAGATTTTCATCACTTCTCTCTTTAATGATATTTTTCCAGAATTTTGCCAAGAACTGAAGTAAATCTCATTGACCTATGAATAGTAGACTTCATTTCCTTTATCTTTTTTGAAAATTGGAAAAATACTTGCTTTTCTACAATCCTTTCCATTTTTTTACTACAAACTTAACAATCATCAATAAACTGAACCATTTTAAAATACAGAGAATGAGAGGATTATGTATTCTTCAGGATCTTTCGGTAATTCAACAATTATGTCTGCAAGTTCTTTAAATAACCTAGGTTGTGAATGTGGTGACTTGAGTTCATCAAGGGTAGTTAGATGCCCTTTTGTATCTTCCTCTTTATCTTGAGTATCAATTTGCCTCTTAACCATTTTTATTCTGTATTTTCCAGGCCAATACCATTCTCACTGGCAAAGAAAATAGAAGCAAAATCAAAATTGAGCAGCTCTGCCTTCTCACCATTATTCACTGACTGTCTCATCCACCTTAAGTAGTAGTCATATAGCTTCATTAATCTTACTCTTCCTTGAATATATTAAAGGCATCCTTTTATTTTCCTTTCCATCTTTAGCTCATTATTAGATTTAACATTCCTGATGCTATTTTTATGAGACAGTAATGTGAAGTATGTTTTCTTTAATATTCTATTTTCCTCCAATTACATTTAAAAACAATTTTTAACTTTTTTTAAGTTTTGGGTTTGAAATTTTATCCCACCCTCTCCAACCCATTCCCAGAAAGGGTAAGCAGTCTGATATAGGCTATACATATATGATCATATAAAACATTTCCATATTAGAGTGACATGAAGTATTGATCCTCCATTAGCTATCCTTCCTTCCATGTTTCGTACATGCTTTTTTAAAATCTGAAACAGTTGGTGACCTCTCTGTGCATCCACACAGATCTCATTAGACAAGTCTCCTTTTAACTCATACTTGCAATTTTTTCTATGTGTCTTTAGAATTCCATTCTTGAGAGCCTTTGGAATGTCTTTCCCCTGTGATATTTTAGGCCTGTGGAACCTGAATTATCCTTCCTCTGAATCCTTTAGCATTTGTTCTCCAAAGATCTAGATCATTTCAGATTTTTCTTAGCTTTTATTCTTTCCTTCTCACACACTCTAAGGTGGAGTAACAACTTTCCCCTAAGGTTTCCATCATGTCCTTCCCAGCGACAAGTTACTCCTCGTGGGTGAGAATCAGATAAAGAATATATCCCTGCTTGTAGTTGGAAGAAATTCTTTCTTGAAAGAAAGAATTACCCCTAAGTTGATTTACTTTGAGCAGAAAGAGAGCTCCATTAAATTTCCGGATAGTTTTGGTCTCTGATCATGACTGGATTATTCCTTTGTGATTGACTTGTTTTCTTTTTTTTAAAAGATACATATTGTTTATTTTATTTTTAGTTTACAACACTCAGTTCTACATATTTTGGAGATCCAAATTTTCTTCCTCCCTTCTCTCCCCTCCTCCCTAAGACAGCATGTAATCTGATATAGCTTCTACATATACCTTCACATTAAGCTTATTTTCCCAATAATCAAGTTGTAAAGAAAAATTATAACCAACAAAATGAATTATGAGAAAGATGAAACAAAACCAAAAGTAAAAAAAAAATAAAATAAGAGGAGCTAGCAAATAGTATGCTTCAATCTGCATTCAGATCCCACAATTCTTTCTCTGGATCTGGACAGCATTTTCCATCATGAGTTTTTTTGAGTTATCTTAGTACCTTGCATTGTTGAGAAGAGCCAAGTCCATCAAAGTTAGTTATCACAGAAGCAATGTGTCTGTGGTTGTGTACAATGTTCTCCTGGTTCTGCTCTCCTCACTCATCATCTGATCATATAAGTTTCTCCAGGTTCTTATGAAGTCCATCTGCTCCTCAATTCTTATAGCACAATAGTATTCCATTACATTCATATGCCACAATTTGTTTAGACATTCCAAAATTGATGGGCATCCCCCCTGATTTCCAGTTCTTTGCCACCACAAAAAGAACTGCTATAAATATTTTTGTACATATGGGTCCTTTTCCCCCCCTTGTATGATCTCTTTGGGATATAGCCCTAGAAGTGGTATTGCTGGGTCAAAAGGTATGCACATTTTTATAGCCCTTTGGGCATAGTTCCAAAGTGCTCTCCAGAATGGTTGGATCAGTTCACAATTCCACCAACAATGCAATAGTGTTCTAGTTTTCCCACATCTTCTCCAGCACATGTCATTTTCCTGTTTTGACATGTTTTGCCTTATTTTCTGTTTCCAAAACTCCTTATCTCTGTATTTCTTCTGCCCAGGTTGGTGGATTAGAGATTTAGGGTTGGGAGAGAATTTATAGCCCAGCAAATTCAACCCTGTTATTTGCAGACAAGTCAACAGAAGCACAAAGATGTTAGGTGACTTGTTCACCTAACTTGTTCAGGATCACACAGCTAGTGTCTTAGCAGGGCTCAAACTCAGGTCAATCAGTCAGTCAACAGGCATTTAAGTGCTTACTATTCTAAGCACTGTGCTAAGCATCGAAGACACACACACAAAAAGGCAAAAGACAGTCCTTGCCCTAAAGGTGCTTATTCAAGTGGAAAAGACAGAAGGAAAAAATCTAGGTAAATACTATCTGTCTGTCCATTTATATATCCACACATATACATATACATATGCATATACATATGCACATATGTATACATATACCTACATATATACATACACACAGATACACACATTATATAGTATTTACTTGGTTTTTACATGTTGCTTTCTCCATTGAAATGAAATATGTGTTATATATATACACACATTATACAAATATACATACATATTACTTTTTATCACACACATGAGTGTGTGTGTGTGTGTGTGAGAGAGAGAGAGAGGGAGAGAGAGAGGGAGAGAGAGAGAGAGACAGAGAGAGAGACAGAGAGAGAGAGAGAGAGAGAGAGAGAGACAGAGACAGAGAGAGAGACAGAGAGAGAGAGACAGAGAGATGGAAAGTAATATGAGATGGAAAAGCACTAGAAAATGAGAGGAAGGTGAAAAGATCTCCAGCAGAGGGTAAAATTTGAGCTGCATCTTCAAGAAAACCAGGAAAAGTAAAGTGAAGGTGAGGGGTAGAGCATTTTAGGAATGGGGAACAGCCAGTGCAAAGACAGAGAGATGGGAAATGGAGTGAAGTAATAAGAGCTGAAGAGCAATTTTTACAATAACAACAATATTATTAAAATGAACATTTCTGGAGACTTTTACAAACTGATGACAAATGAAATGAGCAGAATCAGGAGAATGATTTATATAATAATAATGACATTATAAAGATGGCTCTGAAAGCTGTAAGAGTTATGATCAATACAATGTCCACCCATGCTTCCAGAGGACTGAAGATGAAATCTACCTTTTGACAGAGAGGTGATGGATTTAGGGTGCAGAATTATACAGGCAATTAGGGAATTAGTTTTGCTTGACTGTATATTTGTTGTTAAGGATTTCTTTTTTCTTTTTTGATTGAGTGTGGATTGGTAGGGAGAGAAAATTTTGTTAATTAAAAATTGTTGTTAGTTTAAAAAATTGTTAATTAAAAATAGTTTAAAAAGAGAGTGCTTGGTGAGATTTCCTGCAGGCATGGAATGTTGCATGCTCTTTCAGATAAGGTCACCATATTGTTAGTTTTGCTTAATTGTTTTATTTTGTTACAAGAGAGCGCTCACAGAGTGAAGGGTGATCTGGAAATGTCTGTAATGTAAAAGACATAAGCAGAATTTTAAATAAAAAGAAATGGTATGTCATGTTTGAGGAACTTCAAGTAAGCCAGTGTTGTTGGAACATAGAGCGCATGGGGGAGAGTCAAGTGTGAGAAGGGTGGAAAGGTAAGAAGAGGCCATTTTATGGAGAACTTTAAATACCAGAGAACTTTATAGTTGATCCTAGGGCAAATAGAAAACTGCACTTAATTGAAACCAGAAAATGGCATGGTGAGACTTTTGTTTGAGAAAACCACTTTGTTAGCTGAGTAGATAATTGGTGTGGGAAGGTAGACCAATGAGGAGGCATTGCAAGAGTCCAGGTAGAAGGTGATGAAGGCTTGAATGAGGTTTAACCTAACCTTGTACTCCATTTACTCCACCTAATGATCTAGGATTCACTTCAATGACAATATTGTTTCTCTTTCTGCCTCTGTTGATCTTCAGGCAAATGCTCCCCACATTTTTTTCCTCCAGTGGACTTCCTCACATCAGTAAATTTTTTGCCAAATACAATAGTACTCCTTCCTTTACCTATCCTGTTCCTTTCAAATACATTGTACTATTCTAAAACTATGTTTCAGTCATTGGTTTCATTCTATGAAATCTAGTCTTGGTGATGGCTTTGAGATCACACTTTTTTTCTATGCATTATGTTCTTTCGTTCATCTAGTTTGTTACTCATACTTTGCATATTTTATAAAGATATATTAGCCTTGGGTTTTGGTGTTGGCTCCTTTCTTTTGTTTTGTCTCATTAATTTCTGGGTATTTCTTCTTTTCCCTATATTATAATTGCTTTCAATGGTATCTAGCATGATGGATAGGCAGGTATCTCTCTCATTTCTCTTTTTCAGTGTAGAACCCCTTTGGTAAAATAACCAGCCTATGTTATGTGTGATCCATTGACAGCCAGGAAAATGATCTGATATTCATATATTTTAAACCATTGTACAGAAAGTCAAATCCTCTTCTCAAACATGATCTTTTTAGGAAGATCCTTAAATTGGCTTTTCTTCTGATGAATTGTAGCCTGTATATTTTTCCCATACCTGTCTTTATTAGATAATTATGGAAAATATTTCCAAAAGCCAAGGTTTCACGTGGTTATTAATAATTTGCCATTTTATGAGAAATGTTTGTCCATATCCTTTGACTACTTTTGATTGATTAAATTTGATCAATTTACATTTAGCCCAGTTTTATTGTTTATCAGCATCTTTTTGGATTCTGACTGTTGTCCAGTGTTCTAGCTAATTCTAGTTTGTATCACTGGCAAATTCAATGAATGTGTCTTCATATCTTTACTTAGTATTAAATAGCAGAGAACCACATGTAGCTCCCTGAAGTCTCTTGGAGACCTTCTCATGAGTTGTCATAGAACCAAGAGCTACTACTCTTTGAGTTTGTCAGTTTGTTCATCTAGTTTGTTACTCATACTTTGCATGTTTTATAAAGATATCTTAGCCCATGGGTTTTGCTGTTGGCTCCTATCTTTTGTTTTGTCTCATCAATTTCTGGGTATTTCTGTTGTTCTTCTCCCTATATTATAATTGCTTTCATTGGTATCTAGGATGGTGGATAGGCAGGTATCTCTATCATTTCCCAAAATGGAAGATTTTGAAAGGAACATTTCTTTCTCCCTAACAATCTGGAGAGTGGAGAGGTATTCTAACAACCTATTTACCTTTTCTTCTAGGTTGAAACCGCCCTGCACTTTGGAAATAGATAAGCGACCTGGTAATGGCAAAAATATAAACACTACGTAAGTTTCTTGTTTTTATCTTTGTGTTTTCAGTGTTTAATGGTCCTTTGCATGTAATGTCTGTCAAAAGACTTTAATTTGTTGGACAACATATTTTGTTGCTCTTAGAAGTAGTTCTTTGCTTGTTACTCATCCAACAAATATTTGTTGAGCCCCTAATAGGTAGAAAGCAGAGCAATGAGCATGTAAAAGATGAAAACATAGTTTTTACCTTCAGGAAGTTGATAATTTAATAACACTCAGAATCCTGCTGTATTCTAGGGTTTGCCAAACATGAATTGATAATGTTAAGTCTTACTATCCACATTTTATTGATGAGAAAACCAAAACTTGGAATAACTCAGATACCGTATCAGAACCAGACCTTGAACTCAGGTTTTTTGATACTGAGACCAATATTCTTTTGCTACTGAACTATGTCTTATCTCCTTTAATAGATGGATAAGAAATGAAAACTCTAGTATACTACAGTAATATTTGATAGGTTATATATATATATATATATATGTGTGTGTGTGTGTGTATGTGTGCATACATATACATATATACATATATGTGTGTGATCAAGGAAGGCTTCATTATAGAGGTGGATTTAAGCTAGACTTCTGAGGAAGAGAAAACTTTGATAAGGTGGAGATGTGAGGGAGCATCCTAGGCAGAGGGAGGGACTCAGGCGAAGAGATACACATAGGGGAATTTCATGTTTGTTTTTAGAATAGTAGTAGTTCAAATTGGCCGAAAAGATACATCATGAAGAAATTGTGAATAGTCTTGAATGACCAGCTAAAGAAATTAACTTGTATTTGGTATTTTTAAACTGAAAAATATTGTAATCAGAATTATGTCTTCTGTTGTTGATGTATGAGAGAGAGAGAAAGAGAGAGAGAGAGAGAGAGAGAGAGAGAGAGAGAGAGAGAGAGAGAGAGAGAGACAGAGAGAGAGACAGAGAGAGACAGAGAGAGACAGAGACAGAGAGACAGAGACAGAGAATAAAAGTCAGAGAGAATGGAGAACAGTCAAGAAGTTACTGCAATTGTTCAGGTGTGGGATATTAATGGCCTAAAATAGTAGTGGAAAAATAGTGGAAATCAAAACAGAGGACTGATAGGAAACATATTGTGAATTAAAGTTTTTTTTAGCTACTGTTGACTGTTTAGGAACTACCATATTTGTGAAAGGAAAATCTGGATGCGTTAGGGTTCAGTTTGAATTTTAGGTGAAATAAGAGTTTAGTAGCTAGATAAAGAGGCCTTCTTTATTTGATATGAGAAAGGTAAAGATGTAGGGTATTCTGTATGAAGTGGAATTACAGTATGCTTATGCATCATTATAATAGGTTCATAATGGTAGGTTCAAGTAGAAAGGATTTGTGCAGAGGTCACCAGAGGGACAGGGACATGATGAAGAGTACTGCTTCAGTTTTTATGCCTCTGGCTAGATAAGGGATTTCAGTTTCCATTACTGTGATTTTTTTTTTACCCCCAGCTCCTACCAGCATGATTTTCTTTGCTTAAAAAATCACAGAAGGTTTCAATATACAGCAGTTAATTACAGCATTACTTGCTTTAATCAAATTCTTAGACTCCTAGCACTGCACAATGTCCAAGTCACGGGGGACATCCCATTCTTAAGTGAATGGCCATTCATTTTGAGTTGTTACCCACAATTTAGACATACACAGTATCATTCGTTGCCTCCTTCATAAAGCATGTGACTTTTAAATGTTTCAGAGGCCTATTCAACATCAATATTTGTTCAGCAAAAATGACAGGAACATCAGTAATTTTCCAATTCTTTTTCTGTACAAACAATATATTTCTTTGGGCCCAGTTATTTTGAACATATGATAAATCACAGATAGGTGTATATACTATCAGTATACATATTTTTCTCATTTTTCACGAACGTGAGACAAAAAATAAAAAGTGTTGAGTGTCTTTTCAGAGATGCTTTCAAAATATTTTTATTCCACTCTATATGGTTTAGCCTTCAAGTCCCTTCCAGCTCTGAGATTCTGTGATTTTATGACTATTAAGAGAAATCCTAGAAATATTCTGAACATTCAGAACATTGAATTCTAATTCTTAAAACAACTATTTAGATTTAGAACAGGCCTTCAAAATTATGTTAGGAGGGACACAACACTAAAACTATTTGATTATTTTGCACAAATTATGGTGAACTTAATTTTTCATAGAAATGCAGTTCAATATGAATAAAATATGTACATATTACACCCCTTATTAGAGAGAGTGTAGGAAAGCAGAGTGAGAGCCAACCTCATAGCTGGTTGCACTCAAATTTGACCAATACTGGCAGTGTGACCCTGGATGGAGTACAGCCTCTCATACTGGACAACTCTGCAAGACTATAAATCATAGAAAAGGTATATGCATTAGAAGTAGTAGTTTCCTAATCCAAGAATTCAGTATAGCAATGAAATCACACTCCCAGTCTGCATTCCTTTATTCATTCTTTTCATTTCTGAGGTGCTATTAAATTGAATTTAGAAACAAGAGGTTATCACATAGTCTATGTTTTAGATGGAATTTAATGCCAAAAGTGTCTCTTACTATATAAATAATTATCTTTCTATGTAATTTTATCTTATAAAATGATTTTGATCCTGCTAATGGCCTATGGTGCCATTGGAATTATGTGGCATTTATGCAAAAAGTCCCTTTGAAGGTAACTCTCATGATGTTATATTTTCATATTATTTTTAAGAAATATACCTGATCTTGTCTTATAGGCAAAAAAAAAATTGATTTACCACTTTTCATAAAAACCTTCTGAAAATTGTGTAGTCCTTCGGAGACAGAATGTATGGAACCTTTGCCAATGAGTAAACGCCCATGATTAACAGCACGGATGGTGTGATACTTTTGGAGCCTCGTGAAATTATGCTATAGGTTTCCTTAAAAAATAAGTCACATATGTTCTGTGATTCCAGCCCTTTAACATGCCCCAAATAGGCTGCATATACTGTGCACTTAAATTGTTCCTCCAAGCTTCCAAAATGTAATTTGATGACTGATGATGGTGCAAATCCTGCAGGGGGGAAGGGAAAAATGTTAGTAAAAAATTGTTTTTGAATTTTTCCCAACATTGTTTAAAAGTAAACTGTATTTTATTATTTATAAAAATTTGATAACTGTTCAGATATGCTCCATTTGACTGAATTAATGAAAATATAAGCAGGGTAATAGTATAGATTATAGACATGTCTAAATATGATGTATTTGTCTTAATCTTAGATTCCAAGTTGTGTCAAGTTATAAAGAGTTGGCCATGGTTAGTGTTGAAATTAGAGTCTACTGATCCTCTTGTTTATCATATTATTTTCACTAAAATAATAAGGAAATGCAAAGCAATTAGGTGTCCTGTGCAAATACTTCTGATTTTGCTATGATTTGACTTTCTGAATGATAACTAATAGTATATAGTTATTGAACATAGTTATGGGTCTTGCAAAACACAAAACGTTGCAAATCCAATTAAACATTTGTCATGTTTAATATATCCAAAACACCATGTTTGGGCAGCCTAATTCTTATCAAAAGTTGTTATCAATGATTGATGAAGATGTAGATCACATGCATATTTAATACAAAAATCAAAGGAGTTGGGGAGAAGTTAACACATTGAATATAAACCTGGGAACCACAAGTTAAAAAAAATTCTGGACAAGCTACATTGATGGATCATGTCTAAAAGGTTGAAAATTAATATACAGGTATCTTAAGTCCCATATTTGACTTAGGAGAGGTTAGTTGAACAAGAATGGTTCTCTTCACAGAGTAAGAAATGAATAAATATTTATTGTTGTGGTTAATAGGGAGTTGTGGCTAGACAATCCATGTGAAAAAGATAAAGGCAGGGTTGTACAGTGGACAGGAAGGATGGATTTGGATTGAGAGGACCTGAGTTCAAATCCTGGGTTTGTCATTTTCTAGCTACCACACCTTGGGCAAATCACTCTTCCGTTTCTGGGTCCCAGTTTCCTTATCTCTAAAGTATGAAGCTTGGATGAGAATATTTCTCTTAGCTCCTTTTTAGCTCTAAATCTATAATTCTATGATCCTATGATATGATATGATATGAGGAGGCAGACAATTGTGATTTGTAGTCTCAGTATGAAGTCAAGTGTGAAATGATAGCTGATCAATGACTTCAATCTTAGACAACAATTAGAAGCCTCACGTTTAGGATAACAATGGCTCTTTCCAGATGACATAAAAAATTCCAGATACTACATTTTAGGAGATAGAAAAGCTAGATACCAGGATGCTGATGAACTTGGAACTATGCCAAAGGCAGAACAATTATAGGAATTAGAAATATTTAGCCTGGAGACCAGAAAATTTGAAAGGGTCTAAGGCTTTTTGATATGCTATCTCATATGGAAAAAGGATGAGATTAGTCTCTTTTGGCTCCAGAGGGCAGAACTAGTTGCAGAGGCAGTTCAGAAGCAGATTTTGGTTCTACATAAAAGAAGCCAAAACAAAACAAAAGAGTACAAGACTTTCTCATAACCAGAGCCATGCAAATTGAAATGAATTGTTTTGGGAGTTGATGCACTGCAAGAGACTAGCTATATTTAAGTGAATGGCGAAAGGTCAGTTGTCCAGGATTTTGGCTAATGGGTGCTATCTGGTTCCGGTACACTTTGGACTAAAGTATTTCCAAAGTCCCTTCCAATGATGAGGTTCTTTGATTCTATGGTCTCTCTTGATCATCTCTCTTTTTGGGTCTCAAATGAACCTTTTCCTTCTCATTTCATTGGGGTTTTTCCAAGGGAAAGTCAATCCAAATGTCCAAATACAGCAAGACAAAGATTAGATGTGGTATGGCCCCTAATACCATGGAGCTTATAGTTGAATAAAACCAAAATATTGTTTGAAGTTTTTGTGTTCAACTAATTTATAAATATGGATGTGTTTTGTCATCCTAGAAAATAGAATTGGCAGGAAAAAAACTCTGGTGGCATAAATCATTTATAATGGTTTTCTTCATAAAGATCTGTGTGTGTGCTTTTCCTCCCCCTTTTAAGCAATGGTGTTTAGCCAATTAATTTCTTTTCATATTCAGAAAGTTACCTTCCATTTGGTTGCTCTCTTGCTGAAAGGTCCGATTAGAATAATTGTTTCTACACTTACTGTACTTGCAAAACCAACAAAACGAGGGGAAAATCAGCTTTTTTTAAAAAAAGGAAAACTTTAAAACAATTCTAAAGTCTTTCAAAATCTGAATCCCTGACCAAAAGAAGGAATACTCTTTCATGTCTGTTGCCATGCAGATTTTAAAAAATAGTCTTGTATTCTTGTATAGTCTATGGAGATTGAAGCTTTGAATTACTGAATTATAAAAGCTAATAATGGAAAAGTCAACTTTTCTGAGTCTTTCAGATCATAGTTGATCTATGGAAGTTAAGCTTTGTATAAACTCAGAGTTACATATTTCTCTTTGGTTTCAAATTGAGTCTTTTGCTTTTCTTTACTGATAATTATCAGGGAATTTTGGGGGGAGTACAAACTATAAAATGCATAAAGAACAAATAGAATAGTTCCCCTCTCAACAGTGCAGATATTCATTTTAATCCTCTTCTTTCAAGATTTTGGAGCAAAGAATACAATATTTGGAGGATTTATCAACACAGATCTTCATTGTTTGTTTTTCAGTCTACAATCAAAACGTCCATAGTCTGCAGCAAAGCCCTGAACAAATAAATATTTAGGTTTTTAAACTTCCCAATAGAGACATAAGGGCAGTGTTTTCTGCCTTTTAATTTGCTCTTGATATTTCCTAGTTTCCTACGCTTGCTTTATCTAAGACTATAAAGAGCAGAAAATTCTGTCAACTGCTAGTGAATAATTACACCATTCTTGATTTCTTTTTGCTATCACAAACATTCACACTTTGCACATTTTGTTCTATAGAAGACCATCCAAGGTGATTCTGTGGTTGAAAAGGATCTCAAAGAGAGAGAAGACGGATTTAATGTTTCCATATATAGAAAATGCTGTAAATAGAATGGCAGCTGTATTCACAGCAGATCGAGTACATATGCTGAAAAGATGGATAAAAGATCACATTGAATTTACCCTTGTTAACAGTAGCCTTTTAACCATAGATTAAGTGATCTAGATTCCAACATCAAAACAGACACCATACACATGTCCATGATATGTTTCCATGCTTTGAAGATGAATTATTGAAGGAGTTAAATTGGATGTTAGCTGTTTCCAGTATTAAACAGATGTGCAAGGTTTCTTTTATCTGCCTGTGTTTTTACCCTAGATTATAAATTGTGTTTACTACTTTCAAATTTTCTCTAAGTATTAGTTTAAGCTTTGTACTTGCTTCTCTTTCAATTAAGAACAGCACTGTCTCTTTCACTTAGGCCTTCCATATGAATGTTAAACTGGATGCCTGATATGATATGAGTCTCAGCTCCAGTACCAAGATTTTCTGTCATGTTGGGCCAAATAACTTAACAATTTTGGTCCTAAATTTTTTTCATCTGTAAAAGAAGTGTGTTATACCAAATGCCCTGATTTCCCATTAATCTCCCACATTTTATGACTCTAATACTACTTTGGGAACCAGCGGTGGATGAATAATTAATAACAATAGTAATAATAATATTTATGTAGCACTTTAAGTTTTGCAAAATACTGTACATGTTATTTCATAGGACAGCTAAACTCAATCCAGCAAACACTTATTAGGCACCTACTGGAGGTGATATACTGTGTAAGACTCTCTGGATTAAAGATGATAAAAGGCATAATCATAGTTTCATAGGTGTTGAGCACAAAGGGATCAGAGAAGCCATCTGAGTCAACTCTTATTTTACAAATGAGGAAATTGATGCCCATGGTGTTTAATGACTTCCTTAAGATCACAAAGATGAGTATCAGAGGCAAGTTTTGAACGCAGATCTTATGACTCCCAAAAGAAAACTGAGGACTAAAGTTTGAGCTGTCTAGTAAAATAGCTCAGATTTCCAAAGTGAGCCTTTTGTAATGAATTCTAGCTTTTTGAAAACTTGTTTTCACATTTTCTCTGAAATAGATGTGACTGTGTAATTTTTGCCTTTGATAGATAGGGAAACTGATGCATAAAAAGAACGAGAATTGAATAATGTCACATAACCTTTTTTTATTCCCACCTAATTTTCCCACAGAAGACTATGTTCTCTTCTAAAAGGAAACAGACAGAACTTTTGAAGAGTGAATGGCATTTTGTTGATTAGAGTTCTTAAATCTTTCAAAGTTATTTGTCTTTACAGTGTTATTTCATAAAGGGCTCTTCTAGTTTTGTTCATTACACTCTATATCATTTCATCCAAGTCTTTCTAGATCTTTTTTTTCTCCTTTCTTACAACAAATTGTATTTCATTACATTCATGTACTATAATTTATTCAGCCATTTCCCAATCGGCAGACATCGCCTTTGTTTTTCTTGATTATGAATGTTAGAAAGAATTTTTAAAATTTTTCCAATGGGAAAAGAGAGATTGGGAGGAAGAAAAATAGAGTTTGTTAATTTAAAAAATAAAATTTAATTAAAAAGAATGATATTCTTGTTTTCTAGGTTGTGCTTCAGTTGGCTATATTTTATAAGAAAGTCATGCAATATTTGTATTTTACATTTACTGCATGAAAAACTGGACAAAAAACAATACTGTATTAAAAGAGCACTTGATTCTAGTTCTGGCTCTGACATTAACTAGTTGTATGATTTTGGGCAAATCACCTTGCCTTTCTGGGGTTCAATTTTCTCATCTGTACAAAGGACTAAATATATCTAAAATTCTGAAATTCCTTTCTCTATGAGTGAAGTTGTTTACTAAAGACTGTGTCGGTGACCCAAAATAATTAAGGCAACTTTCAGATAGACCATTTGTCTAACTCCTAATAAAAATGACTTTTATTGTAGGAGAGTGTATTTCAGCATTCCCTGTTTTTGGAAATATTGTCTAGCTTACAAGAACAAATGTTTTCAACAGAGAACCATGTGAAAAATAGAATTCTTCAGTCAAGGATTTGAAGGCTTACAAAATACTTACCTCCTATATGATTCACCTATACATCCTGTGATGACCCAACAAGCACCTTTGAGTTTAGCCAAGCCAGCCATTTTCAATGCCTTCAATATGTACTACACTTCCCTTATCAACTCCCTATCCTACTCTCCACAGTGGTGCTTCCAAAACTTTTCATCTCTCCTCAAACCTTCAGTGGCTCCTCCCCTCAGTCTCTCAGCTGAGGACCTTTCCTCATTTTTACAGAAAACATTGAGGCCCTTCACCAGGAGCTCCCTCTTCTCTCTTCTTTCTCATCTCTCATCACTCACATGCCTTCTGCCACTATCTCTTCCAAACCCCATCTCACATGATGAGATGACTTTCTTACCAAGACTAACCCCTCTATTTGTTCAAATAATCCCATTCTATCCCACCTCCTCCAACAGATTGCTCTCTCTCTCACATCCACTCTTTCACTTATTTTAAATCTTTCCCTTTCTAGGTGCTTAATTCCTACTGCATTCAAATATGCGTATGTCTGCCTTGTCTTGAAAAGCCCTTCATTTGATTTTTCATCCCTTCTAACTATTATACTATATCTCTTCTGCCCTTTATAGCTAAAATCCTGGAAAAGGCCATCTACAATAAGTGTCTCCACTTTTTCTCCTCTCACTCTCCTAATCCCCTACATTTTGCCTTCTGTGTTATCATTCCATTAAAACTTCTGTGTCCAAAGTTACTAATGATCTCTTTGTTGCCAAATCCAATGACTTTTTTACAATCCTCATTCTCCTTGACTTCTCTGCAGCCTTGGACACTGCCGATTACTCTGTCCTCCTTGATACTCTCTTTTTTCTAAGTTTTTGGGGTACCAATAACTCCTGGTTTTTTTCCTACCTGATAATGCCTTCTCTGTCTTCTTTGCTGGATCCCTCTCCAGATCATGCCCTTTAACCAAACATATCCTTTAGGGGTCTGCCTGGGCTCCTCTTCTCTTCTCTTCTCTTCTCTTCTCTTCTCTTCTCTTCTCTTCTCTTCTCTTCTCTTCTCTTCTCTTCTCTTCTCCTCTCTTCTCTTCTCTTCTCCTCTCTTCTTTCTTCCTCTGTATTGTTTCAATTTTGTGAACTTATCAAATCCCACAGATTTAATTGCCATCTATATGCTGATGATTCTCAAATCTTCCTGCCCCAATCTCTCTCCAATTCTGCATCCCCTACTACCTTTCAGACATCTCAAACTGGATGTGTAGTAGACGTCAAAAACTCAATGCATTCAAAACAGAATTCATTATCTTTACCACTAAAGCCCCTCTCCTACCTGCTCTCTTACTGTGGAGGGCAATACTATCCTCTCAGACTCACAACCTAGGAGTCATCTGGAATTACTATTTTTCACCCCCCCCCCATATCCTCCATATGCAAGCTGTTGTCTGTCAATTTCACCTTTCAGCATTTCTTGAATATACCTCTTTCTGTCCTCTGACACTGCCACCACTCTAGCATAAGCCCTTACCACCTTATGCCCAGATTATTCTAATAGCTTGCCTGCCCCAAATCTCTTCCTACTCCAGTCCTCCATTTAGCTTCTAAAGTGATTTTCCTAAAGTGCAGGTTTGATCATGTTGCGCACACCCCTTGCCCCCTAAGATCAAATATGAAATGCTGTGTTTGGTATTCAAAGCCCTTCATAACCTAGGCCCTTTCTACCCTTCTAATCTCCTTATACCTGACTTCCCATCATATAATCTTTGATCAAGTGACACTGACTTCCTGGCTATTCCCTGAACAAGAAACTCCACCTCTGGCTATGCCCCCTTCCTGGAATGCTCTCTCTCCTTGGCTGTGACTACTGACTTTCCTGGCTTCCTTTAAGTCCCAACTAAAATCCCATCCTTGATAGGTTTCCCCAAACACTCTTAATCCCAATGACTTCCTCTTGTTAATTATTTCCTATTTATCTTGTATATAGTTTATTTTTTATAGATTGTAAGCTCTTGATGGCAGAGTATCCCCAGTGCTTAGCACAGTGCTTTAAAATGTTTATTTATTGATTGATTGACTTATTGCACATCATTTTCATATTCAAATCTCAGATAGAAATGAGCCATGGGTCATTTGTTGATTTTCCAGGGTTTATATAACCAACAAAAAAACACTTATTAAGTGATTATTGTCCTGAGCTTTGTGGATATGATGGAAAAGGGAAAATAATGCAGTATCCCTTTTAGACAATAGTGGGCTCTCCACTGCAATGAAAAGTACCAAGTTAAAAATGTTACTACCTTCTAGAATTCTATTTGGAAGTACAGAAAAACTAATTGGTCATCTTTGGAATCTTTCTGCACAGATCATAATCTGGAAGGGTAGAACGTGATTTATGTGATTTGGCCATGTGTTTTTTGTGAGACAGCTTTCATGTGGAAATTTGACTTGATAGAACTTTTAAAATACCATTGTGTTGTGTTAGTGATTGAGAAAACCAAATTGGTGTATAGTAAGAAAAACAGTGTCGCCTTCCTCCAATTTAATCATGCCATACCACATCCCTGGGGAAAAATATGCATATTCTATGGGTCAACAAATTAGACACAGAAAGATTAACTTCCTGAAGGATATGTAGTCAATCAAGAACTATTAATTCTAGAAACCAAACCCTAGCACTTACATACTATTCCTTCCTGCAATAAAGTGTAACTGCTATTTTCAATTTATATTAATTTTAATATCATTTTGAAAGACTAGTATTGTATAGCTTTGTACTCTGATGTAAACAGTCCTCTCTCCTCCCATTCTCTCTCCACTTCTTCCCACCAATAATTTTTTTTTCTTTTACTTTCTATTGTTAATTTGGCAACTGACTATTTGCCATACTTACTGTCTTGTGATCAAAACTGTAAAAACCCATGGCAGGTAAACCTGTGGCAGGCAGATGGTCTCTTCAGTTTGTCAGCTGCCTTGAATATGGGTCTTTTTATTTTTATTTTTTGTTTTTTTAATGTGGTCTGAAGGGGGTAGGAATCCCATTATGACCTCCATCCCACCCACCCACCCCCTCAAAAAGAAAGAAAAACATAGGCAAAAAAAATCTAGCATATATAACAGATTTGGCTAACACTTTCAGAATTGCCTCAAGACCAAATTTCATCATGAAGGAATATTTTGGGGAGAGTGAAAATGAGAGAGGGCATGGGGAAAAAAATGAGAGGAAATGATACAGTTTGGGAAGAGTGCAGAGGTTGTTAAACAGATTTTGAGCCTATTTACTTGTGATAGATTTGCTTTTGGGGGAGGGACATAGACCCCCAAGCAACTGGTTGCTTTTGCTTGTTCTTATAACAGAGTGAGGGAAGAAGCTCTTGTTTAAACAGTAATGCATTCCATAAAAACTAACAATTATGGAATGGTTTTTTAAAAAGAAAATTACATTAAAGATGAATGAGAGTATATTGAAATAATTATGTTTTAAGGTGTGTAACATTAAAAGATATTGAATGGAATATCGACTGTTTTGTAGAAATAACAATAATGAGATTCCTGTCACCTAATCTTACAATAATTGGGTTATTACTATGCAAATGAAGGTATTACTTAAAAAAAAAAGTAAGGAAGCAAGACAGATCCTTGAGGCAGTCCTTTCTCTCTTCTTAAAGCTATGCTGTCAATTCTTTTTTAGGATCAAGATTCTTTTCTGAACAATTTGGTGATACTCACTTCATTATTTTTCACTAAAATTCCATTACAGTATTTTTCAGTTGCCACAGGTAGCAGATCAGTTGTTGGTGGTTTTATATGTTTTTAGTCTCATGTGGAACCCAGAGGAATAATTAAACCAAATAATTACAGCTTACCTTTTTCCTCTATAAAAGAAATAGGATATGTTTCCTGCCAAAGATGTAACCTACTGTCCTTATCTCCACTCTCCATGCATACATATCATTGTTGTGCTCTCACATGTGATCCCAATGCCTCTCAATAGCCAGCAGGGTCATTTTCAGTTGAGATCCTCTTAGGGACACCTTTTGCCTTAAAAAGTAATTCAGTTGGTCCTTCCCAGTCATTTCTAAATCAATACCCCTTAGAAGAACCAGACGTTATCTTCATTGCTTATATTCATTTTATGCCTTATGGCACCAATTAAATGAATACGAATGTTTGGGAAAAATTCCATCTTGGTTCTTGACCCAAGGCAATGCCTGTTGGTATAACAGAATGGCATTTTAAACTGGTGCCTTGTGGGGCTTGCATCAAAAAAGTTAAATTGTATTTCCCAGGTATATTAAATTTTCTCTTTATGGTGATTGATATTTACAAATAATTCCTTTCAGGAATCATACAAAATCCCATTTTTAAAAGAATTTCTTTGCCTGCGTATAGCAGAGATATTAAAAGAAGGATGATTCAAACTGAGTTCTCAACTGGCAAAATTCAGCAAATGTAGTATTTTTAACTGAGATTTTTAGACCATAATTTATAAAGAATCTATATTGTGAGAAGTGATGGAAAGCAGTAGATAGGGAACTGTCTCTTGGACCTAGGAAGATGTAGATTCTAATCCTATCTCTGGTGTACATGGTTGTGAGACCCTGAGTAAATCAAGCATCTCTTTAATAACAGAAGTTGTAGGAAAGGTGTAGACCTGAATTGGCAAGGAGAATTTCCTCATCTGAGATTTTCATATACCAAAGAATTCATAGGTCCAGCTTCTATCCCTAATCTACAAGGCAGCATAATTATACTTGATTTAATATTACTTATTGTTGATTTAGTTACCTGTGCAGTACTTCATATGTACAAAGACTAAGAGAAGAATTGAAAGAAGCAAGCATTTATTAAGTACCAACTACATGCCAGGCACTAGGCTATTAATCACTTTCCTAATATTATCTCTTTGATCCTTACAACAGCCCTATGAGCTAGGTGCTATTATAATCCCCATGTTGCAATTGTGGTTGCTGACAGAGGTTAAGTGACTTGCCCAGGGTCACACAGATATGAAGTATCTGAGACCTGATTTGAACTCAGGTCTTTCTGACTCCAGGCATAGTGCTCTCTCCATTGTACCATCTAGCTGCCCATACTTCCTAAACCATGAGTTTTGTCATAAGTATTTGTAACACAGCATCAAAACTATTGATACTTGATTTTATGGGCTACTAATGAACACAGCCCCTTACTGTATATGCAGTAAAGGTTTGAGGGAATTAATCTTGAGACCTTTCAAATTTCTATATTTATTGCTCTTTATAATACCAACCATACTAACTCTTTTTCTTTGAAATAAATAATTATTTACAATAATGTGTTCCTCCCACTGTCCCCCAATAAAGAAAGAAAACCCTCAACAGAAACGTCATAGCACAGCAAAGCAAACCCTCAAGTTGTCCATGCCCTAAAATACAGGTGGTCCCAAAAGTTTTAGTGCAGTTTAATAGCTCAAACAATATCATGATTTTGGGGTGGGGCACTGTGTATATGTATCTATTTGAATTTTAAGGTAATCATCTTTCTGGCATGAGATGAGTGGCTTCATTTTTTTTATCTCATCTCCTGGACTTGTGGTTTATCATTATATTGATAAAAATTCTAACATCTTTCAAGATATTCTTGTCTTTTCCTATAATTTTTTTATTATATAAGTTGTTTTAGTTCTGCTTACTTCATCCTGCATCAGTTGATGGAGGTCTTCACCTTTTTCTCCGAAATGTTACATTTTGTCATTTCTTATGGCACAATAATGTTCCAGTACATTCATACAATATAATTTTAGTCATTCTCTGATAGGACAGCCCTTTGCCCACAAATTTCTAATTTGGGAATACTTTCAAAAGAGCTGTTATAAATATTTTTGTACATAGCTGTCATTTTCCTCTTTAATCTCTTTAGGGATATAGCCCCTGTAGTGGTATAGCATATCAAAGGGTGTATAATGACTTTTAAAGCAATAGAAGGGTCATAGCAATTGTGTTATTATATGTGACTGATAAGATAGTCCACAGAAAGATCAATGAACCTGGAATTAGAAGACCTCTATTCAAATCCGGGCTCAGCTACTTATCCCTTTTCAATATCCTTATTCATAAGATGAATGGGATTGGATTAGATGATCTCTGAATCTATCCCATCCCAGCTCCAAATCTCTTCTAAAAATGTTCATTATAGAATGTAAAAACCTGAAGGAAATCTGTGGGGTGGTCTTGTTCAACCTCGTGGTTTTGCAGAATATAAAACCTAGACCAACAGAGATGAAATGATTTGCCCAAGACTACACAGTTATGGCTAAGTCTCCTGATTCTAAAACCAATACTTTTCCCACTAAACTGCATCACCTCTCAAAAGCAGAATGCATTGGCCTTGACCCTAAGTACCTGCATAGAAGACAATAATTCTACCACTGAATCAGCAATTAATTCTTTATTCATATTAGGAGAGAAAATAAATACTCATTTCAAACTCTCACTTTGGTTACAATTACTGATACATGAATATAATGTGCTTATACGTTATTTAACAAATGCAGATACATTTTAGAATAATTTATGGTATTTTAAGGAAGACTAAAATGGCAAATCAGATTCTTCCCATTTCAGGAAAACATTTAGGTTGAGCCTTGAATAGATGACATATTTGATTTCCTATCGGTCCTGTTAGAGACTATTCTGAAAACCCTCAAAATCCCAATGTTGATTTTCACATAGGCAGTTGTCCTGATAATTATTTTAGGTCTCAAATACCACCTCATGATGTGTGTGGAATAAGAGCGGAGTGTGACAATAGTCTTCAGTGATAACAAAAAGCCATATTTCTAGTCACTGACTTAACCACCTGTCTAGGCTTCCACTGCCCTTGCTGTTGAACAGGGTTTACCCTCGCCAAGGTCACTGTGCAGTCAACCTTTACAGATGGGGTTATAGTGAGAATTTTGCAGGCAGATGTGGTCAACCTAGAGTTATGCCCTCTGTTTAGACTTTATGGGAGGTGCTGAGGGCCTTAAATTTAGCAAATAAAAACTATGTCTCACATAGGAAGTATGCATGTTTGATTTATGAAAGAAGAAAATGACAAGAGTTCATTATTTTATTCCATTCATTTAAAAAAAACATTCAATAAAAAAGAAGGGGCATGAATGTTTAGTAGTATGAATTTTTTGAAATTACATTATGTTGGGGGTTAGATAAAGCACTGGAATAAGTGTCAGGTTACCTCAGATCTAGTTATGGCTCTCTCACTAATAGTTATGTGTCCTTGGATAGGTCACTTTACATCTCTGAGCTTCAGTTTCTTTTTCTGTAAAATCAAGTTGTTGGACTCTACGGTCTCTTATAGCTTCAACATGCTATGTATTATGCATAACAAAGTTGTGTCCATTTATTTTTTTAAAAGCAGTTAACCAAATAAAACATCTCTTTCCACCCCCACGCCCCCACCACCACACACACAACTGACCTGTGCTTTTATTTTAATTTAATTGAGCAGTGGAATAAAAGGAAATTGTGAGAATGGTCTTCCGGGAGAAGCGAAAGGATTTTTGAACTGCCTTGGCTGTATCATGAGTCTTTTTGTAGGGTAGGTTCAATTAAGTAGCAAGGGAAGACCACAGGGAACACAGTGACTAGGCAATGACAGGAACCCTTGATTGTCCTAGAAATGTCATGGTGATCCTGGTATTACCATCATACATAAATAATAGCATATTAGAAAAGTTACTGAAAGAGGCTACTGCTTTATAATCATAGACTGAGAGTTGAAAGGGATATTACTTAAGTCATCCAGTCATCCAGTCATCTAGATGAGGAACTGAATCCCAGAGAGGTTAAGTGACTTGTCTTGTCACACTCAAAGTCCTATGACTACAAATTCATCATTGTGGTTTCTATGCCTATGAAAACACAGTATAATATTATAATTTTATCAACAGCAAATTTATTTTCCAGCAAAACATCATTGTATTAAAATGGCATTGTATTTTTGGTACCAAAAAGTTCTTCATCTCTTAGTACTCAAGTTGTAATTTTGTGCCAGGCATAGTCACACACTGAAAATTGAATGTCAAAACAAAGAGGAAAGAGTTTTTGAAAATATTCTAATTTATCTAACCATTATTGCTAAATAAATGGCAAATAACAAAATATACTAACATTCCCTCAGGGAATAAAATCATGTATATGTCAGTCAAGTCACTTAATAAGTTAGCCTCAGTTCCCTCATATTTAAAATAATACTTCAGGTGATTGTTGTAAATATCAACATTGATGTGTGTAAAGCATTTTATAAACTCATCAAACTATTAAAACCCAATATAAATGTCAAGTATCATTATAGTTATCATCATTTTTCACTTCAGTATATTTGCACATTAGCCATGAAACAACATAAGCTATTCTTTTAAAAATATTTCTGAAGAGGGTATTTCTTCTGCATATGATTATAACTGAGCTTGGCATAGTGCCTGGCACATAGTAGGTGCTTCATAAGTGCTTATTGCCTTGACTTGTTGACTGAAAAGCATTTTTCATAATTTTTATTTGGCCAATGGGAACCAAAACATCCTATCACTGACTGTAATTCAGAATAGTTTTCTTACAATGATGTTTTGGTTTGAACAACAAGCAAAAAATAATGGTGGCCATATATACGGTGTTGTATATGCTCATGCCATTGCATGTTATCCTATATATTTTTATATTTTGCATAGTGTTTTATAATTGTACATTATATAAATGATCTCATTTGATCCTCAAAACAACCATACAAGCCTGCAGGACAGTCAGTACTGTTTCCGCTTTACAAAGGAGAACACTTAGAGTCGGAGAGTCTGAGAGGTGGCATCAAGCTCAGATCTGTGACTCCAAATTCATTACTTTTTTCTACTGTAGTGGATTGTTCCATCTTTTATTACTATTCACTAAAAAAGACCACTTTCCTGGGGCTATCCCTTCCTTATTGGCATGACTACACTGGCATGTATATGTTGTAAAATGACCTAAGTGAACAGCCTATAATGTCACCGTATATTTCATCATATGTTAGAATGGAAGCATTGCTTAGCAGATATTGGATTTACCTTAGATTCTGGAAGACCTGGGTTTCAATTCTAGCTCTGACACTTAGGAGCTGTGTGACGATAGAAAGGTAACATGGCCTCTCGGTGCCTCAAGCAACTGCTAAAGACAGAAAGTTATAATTTAGTTGTTAATCTGGGTCAGAGGAAGGAATTTCCCACATCAGAGGTTCCCTACATTGGTAGAATCATTTGTGGACATCCCCCCACCAAAAAAAAATCAACAATTCCAAATACTTCCTTATGTTTATTTGTTCAACAAGCCTTTTATTAAGTTAGTAACACAAAGTTTTTTGTTTATATAAATATGTATATTTAGGAATTTAGGTTTTATAAATTTATTTATAGGGTAGTTTAGTGGTGGGGTGGTTAGTGTGCTGGGCCTAGAGTCAAGAAGACTCATCTTCCTGAGTTCAAATCTGGCCTCAGACTCTTATTAGCTGTGTGACTTCATTTAACCATATTTGCCTCAGTTTCCTCATCTATAAAATGAGCTGGAGAAGGAAATGGCAAGCCACTCCCGTGTCTCTGCCAAAAAGTCTCAACAAAACCCAAATGGAATCATGAAGAGTGAGACACAGCTAAAAATGACTGATGAATAACTACCGAATTTCTTTACAAATATATCATCTCATAATAATCCTGTGAGGTAGGAATTATAGATACTATTATCTCAGGTTAAACCTGGTGAAATTGAGACTCAAAGTAGTTAAATAACTCAGTCATGGCCACACAAGTAATGAGTATCAGAGGTGGTACTTGAACCCAGGTCTGTCAGGCAGTAGGTGCAACATTCTAGCACCTATGCCCCATTTCTTCCAAAGTCTGACATGTAACAGTTATTGGCCTAATGTTAATATCAACTTATTAATATTCATGTTGATTCTGATTATTAAACAAAACATCTGTCTGAATTAATGAATGAGTGAATGAAAACACATTAATTAAGCACTTACTGTGTACCAAGAAGTGTGCTGAGCACTGGGGATATACAAAATACAGAAGCAGTCAGTGCCTGCCTTCAAGCAACTTATATTCTGTTAGGAGAAGTCAATAAACTAAGGGGAGTGGTGAACAGGAATGGACACTTTGCTGTTGCAAAGTGGAACCATAGTGGAGTAGGTTGATATGTATTAGGTCTGTTGTCATCCTTCAGATGTGTAGATAGCATTGCTAAATATAAAGTGAACTTGTGGCTGAAAAGACTGTTGTATTATCAACACCGTCCTTTGCTTTACAAATAAAATTGCTATTTATGTGATCGATTCCTGTGACTTCCTGACTTCAACTTAAATACATACACCACTTTGGGGTAGTAATTACTAGTGTTCTTCTCTGCATATTATCCTCCCTTGGTAAGGCCACTGAAGCTTAGACTGTGACGAGTACGATGGTCTGTCTGGCCTTTATTGTTTTCTACCATCTGGACCAACCTATATGACTAGCAGTTCCTTAATATTGTTTTCTATTTTCCCAACTCCATGTATCCATGAAGACCATCTCCCATATCTGTAGCACATTTCAGTTCTCATCACTTCTTAATGAAAGCTTTCTTTTACTCCAATCCCCAAATCAGTTGTCATATATTCCAGATAGTCTTGCCAGATGCTCTCAGGCAAATGCATTTATCATTGAAATTTTTGAGAGTTCTGGACTTCTCTTTTGCCCTTATCATTTTCTATTTTTTAAAACATATTCAGATTTTCAGCACATTTGTGTCCCCATCGTAGCTCCTCTACAGCAGCAGGGACCATGCTGCTGTTTTTCATCTTTGTGATTCTGGTGCCTGGCATAGTGCCTCATGCATAGGATAGCCAGGGCTTAATAAATGTTTATTCAGTTGAATTGAATGCACCTTTAATAGGCCAAATTTCTCAAAGGGAAGACCTTTGCCCTTTTTATTATGCCATACTTATATTGTCATTGAAAGCTGCCTACAGAACACTTAGCTATAACTTTATCTCCCACTACTCTTAATACATGAACCTTCTCTCTCCTCCAATTATGCTGTTTACTCAATGTCCCCTAATAAACCCTGTGATTTTCCATTACAATAGCAGAAACCACACACACACACACACAAATCCTACTCTTCCAACTCATTTAAGGCCCAGCATTTCTAAATTAATTTTTGAACTGTAACTTCTTACCCTTCCACATGTGCTTTTTAAAAAAGTACTTTTAAGATTTTACTTTATCTTCAATTATATTTGTAGCACCTCCAGATTTCTTCTTCTTCTTCTTCTTTAAAGGGTAATGATTTTATTTTTTCAATATTCACTTTTATAAGATTTTGACTTCCAAATTTTTTTCTCACCAAGATGGCAAGAAATATGATATAGATGTAGAATCATATTAAACATATTTCCACATTAGTCATGTTGTGAAAGAAGAATCAGAACAAAAGGGAAAAAAAAACAACCTACCAACAGCAAAAAGAGAAAATAGTATGCTTTGACCTGCATTCAGATCCCATAGCTCTTTCCCTGGATGCGCATAGCATTTTCCACCATAAGTCTTTTCGAATTGTCTTAGGCCATTGTATTGCTGAGAAGAGCTAAGTCTTTGAAAGTTGATCATCTCACAATATTGCTGTTACAGTGTACAATGTTCTCCTGGTTCTGCTCAATTCACTCAGCATCAGTTCACGTAAGTCTTTCCAGAGCACCTGCTTAAAAAACAAACAAACAAACAAACAAAAAACCTTTAATGACTTTCTATGCTCCTGTATTTTGGTTACCTTTCCAATAATTACATATGTTGTTAGAACATAATAATTAACAGAGGTATTAGTTTATGATTTCATCACCCCTTTAGTACCTAGTTTTGTGCCTGTAACAACTAATTCCATAAATATCTGTTGGTTTGAGTTTACTTAGCTATCTAAATCTGCCTGAGCTAATTCAGATAGAAATTTTGGAACTAGGGAACATATCCATATAATAATTTGAATTCCCTTTATTTGTATATCTTTAGCTTGAAATGTTTTTAAAGTTAAATTTTTCCTGTTAAAATAGTGTCTGTGAATCCAACAGATTGTTGGCACAATTCTCCATTCTATCAGTTTGTCACCTGCTATGTCATATTAGAATTTAATTTAGGATTAACTCCTATGTTTGGAATTGTGGCCATCAAAGATAGGAATAAGTAACAGACCTGTGATTTCCTTGATCTAAGGAACTCCTGAATAAAGAAATTTCCTCTACTGGAGGAGAGGGACACCTTTTCTATATTTTATAATTCAAGAGAGTTTCCTAATTCTCTGGCCATCAAACCAATTACGAATCTAAATAATTTCATGCTTATATATTCCACATCAGTAAAGTCTTGCCGTCCCTTTCCTTTAGAGGTGAGGGAATGTGGGTGTGGAATATTGTCCATATTGTCAGATATGAGAAATAGGATGGTAAATTTTGCTGAATTGTTTTCATTTTCCTATTTCTTTTTTAATCTTTGTTACAAAAAGTGGGATGCTGGGTAGTAGAAATAGACTTGGAAAAGAAAGTGATATAAAAATAAAAGACATAAATAAAAGTATCTTAAATTAAATCTAGGTAAACTATTTAGCTTTCCCCTTACCTACTAGACCATTAATCCTGTTAACAAAAGCCATGGTAGGAGTGGCTTTTTTTGTTTGTTTTTTTATCTTTGGATCCAGAGTGGCAATTTTTCACCTGGGGCAAAAATGATCATTAGGGGGAGAGGCAGAAAGTATAGCCTGAGGTATTGAGAAGCATTGCAGTAGTCACACCTCTATGAAGCAAGACAAACTAGTTGATAGTCTCAGGATTAATGTGGAGAACAAGCATACCACCCTCAAAATGAA
Organism: Trichosurus vulpecula; assembly: GCF_011100635.1. Taxonomy (NCBI): domain Eukaryota; kingdom Metazoa; phylum Chordata; class Mammalia; order Diprotodontia; family Phalangeridae; genus Trichosurus; species Trichosurus vulpecula. The sequence continues at coordinate 179,984,344 of NC_050577.1, forward strand.
GCTCAGATCTTGGAATGTGAAACAGAGTTCCATCCACTCTGCCTAAGGTACAGCTCTCTTTATATCCCCAGAACCTAACACAGTACATTTATTAAGTAAGTATAGAATACATGTTTGTTGGATGGTATAGACCTATTCTTGATGAAACCGTTTTGGCTCTCTTACCAGTCTTTCCTTTTCTAGATGTTCACTAATCCCTTTAATAACAACTCATAGAATTTTGCCCAGAATTGAAGTCAAACTCATTAATCCATTTACACAGTTTGTAGACTTCATTCCCCACCATTCCCCTGCCCTGGTAAGAAAATTTAGATGAGTTTTTGCCTTTCCCAATCCATGTGCTCTCTCATTCTCCATAGTGTTTCAGAGATTACTGACTGGCTCAGCAATCAAGCCTATCATTTCTTTTGCTAGCTTAAGGGAATAGTTGATCTAGAGTTATAGTCTAGAGACTATACTTTTAGAGGGCAACTAGGTGCTATGTTGCCATTCCCTTATTATTATGGGCATCAACTGCTGATTTATCATTTTTGCTTTATTTTTTTTTTATTTTTTGCAGTGCAAAGATCATTACTAATGATTAAGAGAATATAAAGGAAATAAAATTTCCATAGTTTTAGCTTCTCTCTGGCATCCATTATCTTTGTGCTATAAACTTCTAGCAGTAGTCTGTTCCTTCTTTGATTCTCCTCCCTTCCCTAATATAGCTAAGAAAACCATTTTGAATTTATTTCGCATCCCTTGCCAATCTTAGGTCATTTTGAGTTTTAGCACTTCTGACTCATAGAACTATATCATACTTTTATATCTTTCCTCTTGTAGCTATCCCAGCTTCCATAATCTATATATGTCTTCTAAAAATCTAAGTTGCTTGATATGCATTCAATTCAGTAAAAAAAAAAAAATGAAGTACTCACTATATCCAGGGACTGTCCTAAGCACTTGTATCAGTAAGGCAATAAACACATCAACAATAATCGTGAATATGCCTATGTAGTTCTGTATCGCAAAGTATGAGAATCTCCATAAAGAATGTAGAAGTAGTATAACATTTATTCAGACACCAGAGAACCATATCTCATAACCAAATGTTCAGCTCCCATAGCCACTTTATCATAACAGAAAGGAATTTAAAACTCAGTATCACAACGTGGAGCCTGGCCATCCCAAAATCTCTTTGACCCCCTGCTGGGGTCTTCCCCAAAACAAACTCACAGTTCAGCTAAGTCACAGCCTATTCATTCTAACTATCACAAGGGTGGCCATTAGTATTCATTAGCAGCCATAACTGCGCTCTCTCTCTCTCTCTGTCTCTCTCTCTGCATTTCCTGTGACATAACTTCCTTTTTCTGTCAGGAAGCTCCTCCCACCACATGTAACTTAGGCTTCCCGTGACGTAAGCAGGTCACATAGCCTATTAATGGGTGGGAAAGATTTTCAAATCTAAATTGCTACTACAGCACTGGGGATACAAATAAGAAAATAATCCCTGCCCTCAAGGAGCTTACAATTTAATGGGGGAAGACAATATGCAAAAGGAAGCTGGAAAGGGATATTGTAAAGGTGGATTTGACACTAGGAAGTACCTCACCTATGGGCATCTTGTTCTATGGAGTTGAAACCAGGCAGGACTGCAGGTTGGAGTGAGTGGAGAGGAGTCAACTGGAAGTCTAATTCCTGTCCTCTAAGAAGGAAAGAGGGGCAGTTAGGTGGCACCATAGTGCACAGAGCTCTGGGCCTGGAGTCAGGATGATTGATCTCCCTACTTTTAAATCTGGCCTCAGACACTTACTAGCTTTGTGATCCTGGGCCCATCACTTACCCCTGTTTGCCTTAGTTTTCTCATCTTCATAATGAGCTGGAGAAGGAAATGGCAAATCATTCCAGTATCTTAGCTAAGAAAACCCCAAATGGAGTCATGAAAAGTCAGACATGACTGAATGACAACAACATAAAGAAAAGCTTTGGGAGGCATTTAGGACTCCATTCTCCAGCCTTTCAATCAGATATACATCTGCATCAATCTCTTTGAAGAATTGCTCCCTCTAATGAAAATTATTTCTCTCCATGCCTTCAGAACTTCATGAATAATAGTTGCCCCTTCATTCTAGGTTGTTTTTCCCTATAGAATTTTAATCCAATGGTATAAAATTCTTATTATTATTTTTCTGAAATCTGCCCTCCAAAACTCTAGGTTCCATATCCAACTATGTCTGGCTTTCCTTTGCTTCTTCTTGAAATAGTAAGTTATAGTGCATTCAATTATAAATGCATTCAATTCAGTAAAAAGTAATTAAGTACTTACTATGTTCCAGGGACTGTCCTAAGCACTGGGGATACAAAGAAGAAAAAAGAATCCCTGCCCTCAAGGACCTTACAATTTAATGGGGGAAGACAACATGCAAAAGGAAGCTGGGAAGGGGTATTGGGAAAGTGGACTTGATACTAGGGAGTGCCTGACCCATGGGCATCTTGTTCCATGGAGTTGAAACCAGGCAGGGCTGCATGTGGGAGTGAGTGGAGAGGAGTGATAATTTCTCGAAAGATGATGTCCAGGCTCTTTTTTTGACCATGGTTTTCAGGTAGTCCAATAATTTTTAAATTATCTCTCCTAGATCTGTTTTCCAGGTCAGTTGTTTTTCTAATGAGATATTTCACATTTTCCTCTATTTTTTCATCACCTTGGTTTTGTTTTATAATTTCTTGATTTCTCATAGAATTATTAGCTTCCATTTGCTCCATCCTAATTTTTAAGGAATTTTTTTTTTCAGTGAGCTTTTTTGACCTTTTCCGTTTGGTCAATTCTGCTTTTTAAGGTATTCTTCTCTTCATCGGCTTTTTGGACCTCTTTTGCCATTTGGGTTAGTCTATTTTTAAGGTGTTATTTTCTTCAGTATTTTGGTAGGGGGTCTCCTTTAGCAAGCTGTTAACTAATTTTTCATGATTTTCTTGCATCATTCCCAAGATTGCCATCATTTCTACTACAGTAACCAGTTCTTGCTCATTGCCAAGAATCAAATCCAGAAGAACAGTCAATTTCATTGCTTCCTCTTTCCTTTGAAGAATAAAATTATTGGATCACAGGGAGCTTACAAATGATTTCTTCTAACTCCTTTCCCCTCATTTTATGGATAAAGAAACTGAGACTCTGAGAGTTTAAGTGAATTGCCCAAAGATAATAAGCAGTGGAGTAAGAATTTGAATATAAGTCCTTTGAATCTAAATCTAGCACTCCATCCTTTATTGTTAATGTTAAATCAACAAATAGGCACATCAATGCCTCTCAGCAATGAGTCACCAACTAAAGGAGGATCTTCTTTCTCTTTTGTGTTACATTCATACACCCTCTAATCTCCTGACACAGGTAAGGATTTCCCTGAGCTTCTTAATTGCTTGTAATCCAAGCTCTTTTCTCCTCCTCTCCCTCAACTGTTTTTGTAAAGTAACACTTCATTCCACTGGAGAATCTCAAGAACTGGAAAGCATTTTTCAAGCCCTTTTACGCTCTTTACTAGGAGGAGACCAACCTGAATTGAGCATAGTTAATTATTAATTGTGATAGAAAAAAATCACACATTTATTCTACTCTGGCCATTGCAAACTCCTATTTGTTTTTCATAATTTCTGGAAGGGGAAACATCTGTTCTTTGTCATTCTAGCTGCAATGGCCACCTGCCCCAGAGAACTGCTGTGGCAAACTATGTGAGCATCTTTGACTCCAGATCTATCAGTCTCTTGACTTTATTCTTACCTTGAGAAGCAAACTTAGCTTATCTTTTGGTCTTACCAACTTCCTTCCCCTTCTCCTCCTGTTCTCCTAATTGGATGATTCTCCTTCAAATCCTCTCCCTTCTCAAGTCCTTCTCTTATGCCTTGAGACATTTTCTTTTTCTCCTTCTTTGTCATCTTTTTTCTTCCTCTTTATCGTTCCAGCTTGTTATATTTTAATCTTCCCAAAATTTGCTTTGATATATTTCAGTCTCCAACCTTCCTAATTCCGTAACACACCAAATAACTTTCATAAATTCTTTTATAATCCCTTCTTTCTTTTCCTTTCAAATTCAGACTTCTACTCCAAAATAACAATGGAATACACACATTTGAAAAGTATATTTGGACACATTTGATGTGCCCTTGGGATACTTATTTCTATCTAGGTTTATTGATTCTGTGTTGTGATAAGCATTCATACACACACACACACACACACACACACACACACACATATTTTTTCCCTTATCCACACCAAAAGCCAAGTGTATTGTGGTTCACCATTCACTGACTGAAGATATGCGTGTGGCACAATGGAATGAGAGGCACTTCTTTATTTTTTATAATATGACATATTAAATATGAAAATATTAAGTTATAAAATGACCTTTTTTAACTAACTGTTCATATCCTGGAGTTATTATTTTTGTCCATTGACTAGTTCCAAGTTGGTAGTTACCAATAATTTTTTTTTTAGCTCATGAACATCTGGGTAGGTGTCCAATTTTATTTTTGATATTGAAAACCACAGACTCTTCTAAAATAGCAAGGGAGGGGTTAACACAGCAAAGAAGTGACAAATGTGCCCTTTCGTAGTGTGTTTTTGTCTTAGATGCCATTTTGGGGCTCTTATACCCCTTCCACAACCCAATCTCCAGGAAGCAAACAAAGATGCATAATTTGCATCTGCTTTAAAAATGCCTCAGAGATTTTGGCTCTGTGAGTGTCAGGGGATTTGTAATGGAAATACTGCAAAGGAGAAAAAGGCCAGAGTGAAAGCTTTGTTGACAAGGGAGTTCCATGGGCATGTGGTGAAAGCACATCACTAGATGTATAAATATAGATTCTGTGGTTTTTTTTCTCTTCATATTAAAATAAAGACTAAAAAAATGTGGTGCTGCACATATATTTGAGATTATCCTTCTTTGATCTTGGTTGAAGTTAGTGCAGGATTGGTGGTGGTTTTGGCCAAAGAGGGGGAAGATATGGAGATAGTTTCATAGCTTAATGTTTCTTTTTCATTTCAGATACTTCCTTCTCTGCTCTTCTTACCACTGGTTGTTAGAATAGGCAGATGGCTTTCTCTGTACATGATGCTTTAATGGTGTTCTATTATTTGGCCAGTACACAGGCTTGGAACAGAAGGGCAGTGGAACTCTCACTTCCTTACAGAAAGTTAACACATTCACCCTCTTCTGGCACTGGGTCATGCAGCCCAAGTTCGCATGTGAACCTAACTTTCCCTGGGGGAAGTGCAATCCGCTTACCATGCCATCAGGTCAGCTGTTAAAATCTGATTTTTGTAAGTGGGATCAGGTCTCTGTCCAAATTTAGATAGCATCTAAGTGGAAGCAATTTAGACATTTAATCAAACCCAAATCTATTATACAAAAATTATGAATATCTCATTATAGATTCACAGGGCTGTGTATTTGTGTGTGTTCAAGGATAATAATAATACTGGGATACATTTCAGAGGAAAGAGATGAGTGAAAATTAAAAAAAACCACACACACACACACGATGGATTTAAGCCCAAGTAAATGAAACTATTATTTAATTATAGTATCTGACTGTGAATATAAATGGATGGATGCAAAGCAAGATTTTTTTCAGCTTAGCTCCTGGAATATTTCATAACTAAAAGAAGTCTGTCACTAAGAGCCGGAGGTTCAATCTTCCACAAAATGAGTAGAAGAATTTGGGACACATTTTGAAATTATTATCTTTCTTTATTGTTCTGATAATCATCATTTTAGGTCTAAAGGGAGTCATGTTACATTTTACAGAAAACATACAACTTTGCACAGTGTCTGCCTGAGACAAAGTTGCATTAGAAGTGAGGATAAGACCTATGCTTATGAAAGACTCTCCTTATTTTTCATATTATTGGAGAATTAAAAATGTTGAACCTCATTTGATGTAGCCTAAAATATCCCAATTTGTCACTGTCATTAAAAAAAATCTGTTGGTATTTTTGGCAAAAGCATAAGTTTAAGCCCCAGTATCCTGACTAAATTCCAACTTAGATGAGTGATTACATTTCCATCTGCCATATTCTTTTCCCCATCTTGGTGGCTGTGCTCCAACTCAGAAGCGCAATGTATCAATGACAAAAAGAACCAACTCAATGTCAGCAAAATTTTGAAAGTATTTTAAAAGATAAACTATAAAGAAAGGTGACAAACTGTACAGACAAGATTCATGTATTTCCTAATTATTGACAATTGCTTTAATTAGTAGACTCATGATGACCCATTACTTTGATAAAGAAAATAAGCAAAACAAGTTTTGTTCAGCCTTTGGAGTCAAACATTTTTATCTGCTCACATTTGCTTTATCCTTTGTGATAACGGAATAGTGGGTGGTATCTTTTGAGTTCACATTAAATACATGACTTTGCGTATGCAAACTAATAAAAAAATTAAAAATAAAACAAAATTATTTTAAAGAATTTTAATTTAATCAAAGGTAATATTTCAAATCATACTCTTTCACCTCTCTTATAAAATTTTACCTAATTTATCCTCCCTTATCTTTTACTATGTTTTTAATAATAACATATAATGACATTTTAAAAATAGTGGTATTATTTAATTTAGCAAAATTTCCAGGAAAGTTCAATATGGAATGATATCTGGAATTGGAGGGCATTGTTGTATGTGTGTTTTAAAAAGCATCTTCAATTCTTAACACCAGGTAAACATTCTAGAAAGTGTGATAATGTATAAGATCCCAAATGATCTATAAAAGCACCTACAAGGGCCCCACTTTTATATCTTGAATGTTTTAGTAAGGTATTCCACAGCCCAGTAAATGTTTAAAACTAATCTCCCTTATGAGTCCTTCCCTCCTCAGATCCTCCTTAATGAAATCATCATAGTCAATCCATTCACCCAGGACACCTTTAACACACAGTCCCGTAACTGATAGAATGGTGTGTAAATATGCTTTTGCTTTGCATTTTTATTAAGCATCTACTCCATGCAAATCACTGTGCTGGGCAATGGGGAAAAAGAGAAAGTGAAAAAATATCATTTCTGCCCTCAAGGAGCTTATGTTTTCCTGGAGTGGGTGGCATATGAAGTATATACAGCAGAACAACTGCAAAAAATTTGAGGAGAGAGATCACTAAAAACTAGGGGTGGTGGGAGTTGAGGGGAAATCCAAACAGACACTGGGTTGTGAATAAAATTCTCAGAAATGGAGGTGACGAGGTAATGCATTTCAGTCATAGAAACAGTCTATGCAAATGCAAGAAAGTAAGTAATAGCATGTTGAGTTTGGTGAAGCACAGCATGTGCGAAGGAGTAATGTGAAACTAACCAAAAGTCACCCTGAAACCAGACTGTGAAGGGCTTTAAATGCCAAGTTGAGGAGTTTATACTTTATTCTATTGGCAGTAGGGAGCAATTAAAGGTTTTGGAGCAGCTGTCTAACTTTGTTAGACCTATGCTGGAAGATTATTTTGGCAGCTGCGTGGAGTATTGGTTGGAGGGTCTGGAGATCAGGAAAGAGACGAGTTGTACTAGTCCATTTAAGTGATAAAGACTTTAATCAGGGTGGTTCTTATATGAGTGAAAAAAACAACAGGACAAATATGAAGGTGTTGTAGAGATAGGAAAGAAACTCATTATCTGTAGGAAAGGAGGAATAAAGCATGACCCAACTGAAACTAGTCTTTGCAAAGTTATCAATCATCTCTTAATTGCCAAATCCAAGGCCTTTCCTAAATTTTCATTATTTATTTATTTTACCTTTCTGCAACCTTTGACTGTCAATCACTCTTTCCTCCTTCATACTCTTTTCTCTCTAGGTTTTCTTGGCACCTCTGACTCCTGGTCTCTTCCTACCTGTCTGATCATTCTTTCTTAATCTTTTTAGCTGGATTTTCATCTAGGCTATCTCCATCCTACCTCCCTCCCCCACCCCGCCAATGAGGAGTATCCCTCAAGATTCTGTTCAGGCACTATTTCTGTTTTTCCTCTATAGTATTTCTCTTAGTGATTTGATCATTCCATGGATTCTCTATGTATATGATTTTTCAGATCTAATTATCTGGCTCCAACATGTCTCCAGTTTCTTATGTCAAACTCCCAATTCTGTATCTCAAACTGGATATCCCAGAGAAATCTTTAAATGTCCCATAGTGACTTCATTATCTTCCCTCTCCCCCTAAATTCCCCTCTTCATAACTGCTATTATCAGGGCATCATTATCATCCTCACAGGCATCTAGGCTCTCAAACTAGGTGTTATTTTTTGACTCCTCACTCACTCTCTCACCACCCCCTTTTCCAATCTGTTTTCAAATCCTCTCAATTTTACCTTTGTAACATCTCTTCTATATGATTCTTTCTCTCCTCTGACTTTGCCATCGTCTTGGTGAGAGACCTCATCATCTCATGCCTTTCTGATTAATCTCCCTCCCTCAAGTACCTCCCCAGTCCAGTCCATCATCTAATCACTTATCAAAGTGATCTTTAAGCTCAGATCTGACTATGTCATTCCCTCTATTGAATAAACCCCAGCTGTTTTCTACTACCTCTAGGATCAAATGTACCATCTTCCATTTGGCTTTTTAAAATGAAAGTCTTTTATAACCTTGCGCCTTCCTATCTTTCCAGTCTTCTTTTACTTTATTCCTTTCCACATACTGTATTATCCAGGGATACTTAGTAGCTTGCTGTTCTGAGTCTGCATTTTCACTGGCTATTGCCCAGGGCAAGTGTATTTCATACACTTCCTCCTTTTCTCCTGGTTTCCCTGGCTTCCTTGAAGTCTGAACTAAAATCCTAGCTTTTCCAAGACACTTTTACCAGTTCCCTTTAATGATAGTGCCCCTTCTGAAATTACAACCAAGTTATCTTGTTTCCTCAATTAGATTACAAACTTCTTGAGGGCAGGGAATGTTTTTGCTGTTCTTTGTATCCTTGAAACAGTGCCTGGCGTATAGCAAGTACTTCGCAACAAGTATTTGCTTGTGGACTTGGCCTGACTCTAAGATTATGATGGAATAGATAAAATACCTCTGACAGAAATCGGGAAGATGGAGGAGGGGAAGATGCTTTTGCATTAACCAGGGGTGGAGTTCAATATAGAGATTTATAGATTTGAGAGCTATCTTCTTATAGATAATAATTAAATCCATGGGAGGGAGATGATGGGACAACAGAAAGAAAGGAAAAGAGACAACGTAATAGAGCCAAGTAAAAACCTTTGAGGACCTCCTATACTATGTTCAGAATATGGATGATAAACCAATAAAGGAGAGTGAGAAGGAGCAGGTAGATAGGAGGAGAACCAGGAGAGAGCAATGTTTTGGAAGATGAGATAAGAAGGAGTGTTCAGGAGAAGGGGAAAATCAATACCATTCAAAGCAGCAATGAGGGCAAGAAGAAAAGGAGTAGAAAAAAAATCACTGGACTTAGATCCTTGGGAAAAAGTGATCATATATTCCTACTCACTGTTAAAAGGAAGCTGTCTAGTGTCACATACCATTGTCTGACAAGCTGAATTTCCCATATTTTCTTGAGCTGGATGAATACCTCATGTACAATCCTGATTAGTGTTTTGTGCTTGTTGTGATATTTCATCTCATACCTTGCTACCTTGATCTAGAGGCAGTATAGTGGAGAAAATCCCTGGATTTGCCATCAGGGGTCCTGGGCTTCATCCTAACTCCATCACCTACCACTTCTATAAATATAGGCAAGTTGTTTAATCTCTCTGAGTCTCTTTTCCTCATCTGCAAAGGAAAGTTTGGAAGTAGCTGATTAGTAAAGAATCTTCAGACTCTAAGTCAATGTTTCTTCATATTGGCTTTGGCATTCTCAGGAGCTCTTGCTGGTTATATATTCTCATTGTCTTTTATTATACCATGCTTATTAGATTATAAACTCCTTGAAGATGAACTGTTCCTTATTTCATTAGTAGCATCACACAATACCTGATAAAATGTTGGATTAACAATTTTTAGCTTGGACTATATCCATAGGTTTAAGAACGAAGCCTTTCTCTTATCACCATTGTTACACTTTCCAATAGTGAGTTGGAATGAAATGTTTTACTATAGACACAAGGTCTTTATGTCTGCAGAATATAGATCTGTTGGAAATTACAAGCTCAGTGGAGCTACATGGAGGGCGACTTCATCCAGTTTAAGATATCCAATTATTTAAGACTTGTTCTCTTTACTGGTCTTTTCCTCTCCTGTCTTAAAAGTATATATTCCCTTTTGGGCTTCCCTTTGCATCTATCCTTTATCCAACCTAAACTAATGAAGCAGTAACACTTCTGTACCATTTTTCCACCTCTAGAAACTGTAGCTCAAAAGTTGCTATAAGACAGTTCACTGATACTCTGAGCTGTCAGATTCTTCTGGTCCTCAGCTTCTGCAGAATTCTCACTCCCTTCATTTTACTATGCTCTTTCTTCCAATGGGATGCTCTTGATCTCTTTATGAAAATGGGATCAGAAAGCATTTTACTTCTCTTAGGCACCAGAGACATCTCTTATTTATCCATTTTTAATACCTAACAATTAACTAAAGTCATTAATTTATCTAAACATAATAACAAGAGAGATTGCATAGAAAATAAAAACCATCGCCCTGCCAAAAAGATCATATCCATGAACTCACAATAATGGGCTTTTAAATCATCAAACACAGTGTGAAATATCCTGGACCCAGGTAATAGGGAAAGAGTTCTCATTTGACCTTATTCTTTCTATTATTTCAGAAGCTGAGAAATGTAGGCCAGGCCCAGAGTAGAATAATAATAATTATAGCTGATTTTTATATGGGCCTTTAAGGTCTGTAGAGTTCGTGTTATCTCACCAGATCCTCACCATAGTCTTATGAGGCAGATGGATGCTTAGAAAGGTTAAATTGGCTATTGTCCCACAGCTGGTTAGTACCTGAGATGGGATCCAAACTCATGTCTTCTTCATTCCAAGTGATGCTCTGTCCATTATACTATGTTGCTTCTTAAAGCCCACAAGGACTCATCAAGAATGAAGGCCAAGCATAATTTTTGTGATACACCTAACTAAAAGCCCACGTTTATTGCTGATTTACAAAGTAATACTATTCCTAGCAGTGGAAGCACAAATTCTGCTGTGATACAAATAACTCTGAATTGAATAAAATTGGCGACACAGATCACCTAAGTCAAATCTATATCATCCTGTTGTCCCTACAGACTGTGGTTTGCATTTCTGGAGCTCCTAGCCTATCTTCTCATCTAAATGTTTTATATGTGGCCTATTTAAAGGAAAGTATACTTTGAAATGTGTAATAAAACAATTTTCAAATAATATAAAATAAAAACAAATGAAACATTTGTATTGAAATTCCTTCAGGCATTCACTAGATAATGATAATGATAGTTTTGCTTTAGAAGGATGTAAAAAATCTGTTTAAACTTCAATAGAGATAATATTTAGGAGGGTAACAGATTGTTTTCTATCCACACTACCCTATCCTCTATTTAAACATCACTTTAGTGTATCCCATGTGGGAGATAGAACTTATAGTAATATCTCTTAAATTTGGTTTTATATTCGCATGCACATAATTTGAGTATTATGGAATTTGATACTCTTTGATTCTAGAAGACTTTATTATGTTAGGGTCCATGATATGTTCTTATGAAATCAAGTTTGTTATAAGAATTACTTGCCCAAGTCTAACTGAAAGTGTACGTATACTGCCCCTCTTATCTATTTTAAAGGTATATCCAGGGAAAATAGAATTGTAAAATATTGGAGCCGGAAGGGACTTGAGAATCCAAGATGATCCAATCTATACCTGGACCAGGAACCCCTATACAACATACCCTAAAAAGTGGTCATCTAGTTTCTGTTTAAGGTTTAAGGTTGGGGAGCCTGTTGGCTCCTGAAGCAGCTCATTCTACTTTTAGGTAATTTTAATCGTTAGGAATTTTTTTTTTCAGTTTTTGTCCATATCCAGCCAAATTTGCCCCTCTGCAACTTCTACACCAAACTTTAAAGAAATTGCTTTTATTAAATAACATTTTCTTAGATTAAAAATATTGACATTTTAATGCTGCTTTTAATCTTACAAAGCAATTTATATCTCCCACCTTCTACCTTAGATAATTTAACTCGTGGGAATTGATGACTGAGAAAACAGTATAGAGTAAAAGGAAAAAAAGACCCAGAACAGGGTCTTGGGAGATGTAGACATTTTGTGGGCATGATATGTATGAAGAATCAGCAAAGAATGTCAAGAAGGAGTGGTTGGAAAGAGAAGAGAAACAGAAAAGTCATGAACCCCCCCCCCCCTCCCGTAGAGGGGAGAAGAGAATATCCAAGGGGAGAAAGTAGTCAACAGTATGGAATGAAATAGAAAGGTCAAGAAGCAGATCCTGATTTTGTCTTTGAGTATGTTAGCTATTCTGACAATTCTCCTGTCATCTGCAAATTAGACAAATATGCCATTTATGCCTTCTTTAAAAATGTTGAGAAAAACAGGGCAAATTCCCAAGAACTTCCACAAGAAACCATAAAGTATATTTGGAATGTTTTCATTTGTGACTACTATTTGGGTTTGCTCGTTCAACCAGTTCCAAATACACCTAACTCTAATATGCTAACTTGTCTCCATATTATCCACGAGGAAGCATAAACACATTCACTTTGTCAATAAGGATTGACAAAGTAGAATCAATATTATCTTTCTGTAGAGATGACATGAAGTTTAGCCAGCAAACCTCAAAGAATGAACAAACAATTCAAATAATATCTAGCTTTGACAAATTACCAGGGTACAAAATAAATCCAGAAAAATCATCCATCTTTCCTTATGTTACTGACAAAACAGCAAGAAGAGTGAGAAGAGAACTTTCAAAAAAGCAATAAAATTAAATATCTAGGAATTAATTCATTCAAACACACACAAAACTTATAGAAAAACAATTATTACACATTTTTTCACATAACTAAAGGAAGTCAAGAAAGTAGAGAACTTGAAAAAAGTCAATACAAGGAGGAAATTTTTTTAAAACTAGGAAAGATAAAGGACATCATGAGGGAATTATATGATTTGAAGAGATGTTGGGCTGATTGCGTGGCAAATGTGAGGAAAGTAGACAGAAAGCTAGATTGTCTCAAAAGAGAGAAAACAAGAAAAGCTGTCAGCATGTTGGGGGAGCCCCTATGGTCAACTATGAGAGGATGTGAAGAAGAACTGCTTGATATGGACAGGCATAGATGAATTTTTCTCTATGTCACTGGATGGAACCCCTGAATCAATGCTACTACAAGTCCATTTGAGAATTGAGCAGAAAAAGTAGGAACATAAATCAGAAGAATAAACTAGATAAGCTTGAATCAAGCACATTCAATAGTCCATTATTAGTTAAACCCCAGAACACAGAAATAAAAATAGAAATAGTTGTGAACTATTATTGAAGCTGAGTGAATGGACCCAAGTTTGAACCTATGCTCTATCACTGTCACCTGTATGACCTTGAGCAAGTCCCTTAATCTCTCTGAGCCTCAGTTCCTTCTCTGCAAAATGTTGTTGTGTTTGTTCTTCATTTTCAAAGAGGACCATGACATCAGGAAAATGATGACATGACTTGAAGTTGACTTTGGTTTGAGTGAGGGAGGACTGTGCAAGGTCTCCAGCCTCACTTTCTCCTCCAGAGCCATCTGGGTCCAGCGGCCTGATATTCATCAGGATGACTGGAGATGGCCCAGGATGCAGTGGGAGACGCTGGTCCTTTTAGGCTAAGGCCTTTTCAGGTTCTCACTTTGAGTGAGGTAATGCCCATTCAGTGAATAGGTCTCTTTAAGAAGTGAGTCAAGGGATGGCCCCTTTAATTAGAAAAAAGAAATAAAAAAATTCATCTGGGAGGGGAAGACCCTCAGGGTTGCTTCTCAAAAGAGAAACAGTTATGATTGACATTCACTCTGATCCAGGAGGGCAAGGACTTACTGTGGTCCAATCTATGAGCTTCAGAGTGAAATGCATCAGAAAAGAGAAAGGAAGGAAGGAAGGAAAGAAGGAAGGAAGGGAGGAAGGAAGGGAAGAAAGAAGGAAGGAAGGAAGGAAGGAAGGAAGGAAGGAAGGAAGGAAGGAAGGAAGGAAAGAAGGAAGGAAGGAAAGAAGGAACGAAGGAAGGAGAAAGAGAAAGAAAGAAAAGAAAGACAGGAAGGCATGAATCTAGCCAGTAAACCCCAAGTTAACTGGGGAGCTTGTGGCCATCAAAATTTACTTTCCTTTAGAGAGGAGAAGGAGAGGGATAGGTCGATCTGAGTTACAGAATCAGACTAGATAGACCTCTGAATTCCTTTCTTCAACTTTTCAATCTAAGAGACCATCAGTCCATAAATAACAACTAGGAAAACTAGGTAGTTTGGTGAAAAATGAATTTAGACCAGCATTGTATAACATAAACCAAAATAAATCTGAAACAAATATATTATATAAATATTTAGAAATCACACCTTAAAAATAAATAGAAAAAATTAAAAATTGAATGCTATATATTTTATAGTTGTGGAGAGTGGGGGAAATTCTTGCTCAGCTAGGAAATGAGGAAAATTTTAATACATAAAATAGATTATTTTGATTTTATCAATTAAAAAAAGTTAATTTTAAAAGTCAAGAATTACCAGAAGAAGAAAAGATTTTTTTGGGGTATCAAAACACCTTTGAATAAAGGCTGATACCTGGAATTTTTAGGGATGAAACTAGCCTCTAAGACTCAGAATCATTTTCCAATAATGAGTAGTCTAAGAATGAAAACAAATGATTTTCAAAAGAAGAATCACAAATTGTCAACAGCCATCTGAAAAAAAATCAATAAGATAGCCAAAAATCAGATAAATGCAAATGAAAACAACTTTGAGGTATCATCTCATTTAATCAACCAAAATGATAAAAGATTAAAATACTTTGTTAAAGGATGTTTTTGGGAAAACAAGAAACTAATTCATTTCTAATGGGATTATGAATTAATTCAGCCATCTTGAACAACAATCTGGAATTATGCAAGTATGATTTTACAAATGTTTCCTCTACTTTATGATTCCATTACTGTTTTGGACCAGAAATAAAGATGTATCTACATCTATATCTATGTCTATGTCTACGTCTATGTCTACATCTACATCTATATCCATATCTATATATACATCTATATCTATATATCTATTAATATGCACACACAGATAGATAGATAGCAATGTTATTTGGCATAGTGAAAATGTGGAGGCAGATTATGTGCCTAGTGTTTGGAAATGGTTTAATGAATTGTAATATATAAATTGTAACACAATACTGTGCTATAAGGGGTGACAAATATAAAAGTTTCAAAGAAATATGGGAAGGTATGAAAGGTCACAGAGGAAAATGTAAGACCAACACAACAACATATACAATGATTGCAATGATATAAATGAAGACAAAATTAAGTGGCAAACAAAACTCAGGTAAAATACAAAGTTTATGGTAATCTATTATAAAGCTTGCATCCTTTTTTATTTTTAACAAATAGTAGACCTCAAAATTGTAAGTTTCCATGTACTCTCAATTACAATCATTCTATTATGGTGTTTTGCTTAACTGTTTTTAAGGAATGTATTTTGTGGGTGGTTGTTGGTCAATTTGTTTTGGTTTGTCTGCTCTGTCAAAACAAAATTTAACATTAAAATAAACAAAAACAAAGATAAAACTCTAAAAATAATGAAAGGCAAAACAGTTTTTAAAGGAGAGTTTTAAAAATGTTTAATTGGCAGTGTTTTTAATGTTTCTTGTTTTATTTGAAACCATGTGGTAATCCTGGAATTTCTAGTGACCCAAAGAAGGGTTTTTATCCCCAATATTTGGTTGTTGATAATGGGATTCTAGGAGGTATTTGAAGTGGTGGCGCTGTTACAATGAAGTAATCAGCTCGTAGATTTCAGTGTGGAGATGAGAGATAAGAAAAACAGAAAACTAAAACCAGAGGTCTAACTGTGGTTTTTTGGTATATGGATTAAAATGACTTTTGACTTTCCTGTTGCTGACTTTGACTTAGTGGTGACTATACTTGTCCTATTCAGTTGATTATGCTGTTACTAAATTGGGGGTGGTGGGTGGGGTGAGAAGAAAGGTTGATATAACCATGTGAGACTTTGCTCCGCTATTTTTCGGAAAATGGCACACATTTTATAATTTTTTCTGTGAAACTTGATATTCTGCAACTTTTGAAAGATTCAAATTTCATTTTAAAATATATTCTAGTGGTCAGCCCACCCAGTTCATCTGGTTTCCTAAAAAAAAATGAAGCCTGCTTAAAGTTATTAGATTGAATTTCTCAGAAATTTTGATCTGAAGTTAATTCTTTAAAGTTCTATAACCATGTATGACAATGAAAGATTTCATTTAAATTCAGGGAGTGATTTTGAAAACTGGTTAAGAAATTGGAATAAAATTTAAATAGTTTCTTTGCTACTTTGCAATATTAACAGGAGTTTCATAAGGCATTGAGGCTCAAAATATACGTTCTTATTCACAATATATAATAATACATAATAAAAAAATTAAAATTCATTTAGGTTTTTAAAAGCCTTTTTTGTATTAAAATAGTTTTCTGTTATCCAGTATGCTGGAATAATTTTTATCCAACAAACTGAGCACCTCCTCTGAGCAAGATGCTTGTGAAGATACAAAGATAGAAAGCACGATTTCTTGAGTTAACATCTCAGCATGTTATGTACTGCTCTGCATACGTAGTAGGTTTTCTATCATTAAGTGTTTGCACAAACAAAATATTCTGAGTTAGCACAGCATACAATCATTTACCATCTACATATGAAGGGTATATGAGCATATTTGTGGCAACAATAACACAAGGAGGTGTATTTTCTAATATAGCTAGGGAGAAAGCAAAAAGGAAATACTACAAAATAATGACATACATGCATACATGCCCATGTAATGAGATTTAATTTGTTATACAATGGAGAGCAGAGCTAGGACCAATAGGTGGAGACTAGAGCTGTCCATAAATGAGAGGGTCTGTCAGAAGAGTTTGTGGGTAGTTTTCAAAAAAAGTTGGATAATTGCTTTTTGGACATGTCATAGATGGGAACCATGCTTCTGATAAGAGGTAGGACTGCCTGACTTCTGAGGTCACTTCCAAGTCCAGGACTATATGCTTCTCTACTGGATTTATAACAACAAATCCTTTTATAGTAAACACTATATCTCTCTACTTGTTAATGTGAGTAATTTTAATATTGACTTATAACCCAAGGGATTAACATATCTAATATTTAGCTATAATTTCTTATTAATTAGATTAGAAGGATAGCATAGATATATTAACATACAGATCAGCACAATATGGTTATTATTAACAATTAGAACATGAACCAAATTCACAACTGTAGGTGAATGTAATTTCTCCTGTCCCATTGCACTGTGGTGGGCATTATTGGGAAAAGCATTGTTAAAAATTATTCAATTTAACCAAGGTTTTAACACATGGCAGTAGGTAATTGGTGCTTGATTATTTCCCATACCAGTTTTTTTTATTCAAGTTCTACGCTTCTAACACTTATTCTTTGTTGTTACAAAAAGTCCATGATTCAGAAGTTTTTATGGGAGGTCACTGCCTTTACATAGTTAGTTTATGCTCTATTAAGGAACCAGGCAAAAAAACCTGTAGAGAATATTCCATATAAAGAATATAAAAGTAAATACTTCATATAAAGCATATCCGAGATCACCAAAATAATTTCTAGAAATTATACCTTGAATTACAGAGGAAAATCCAAGATTTCCTTGATAACTCTTTCACCAATACTAGACCATGTGCTAAGTATCAAGGAACCATATTTCTTAAAAGAAATGCTTGTTACAGGACTCTGTTTAAGATACTCTGTGGAAGAGTTTTAAGATCTTATTATGGAAGGGACATAGGCTATAGTTTCACATTCAAAGTGCAAAACACCGTGTCTATTTTGTAGGTATTGCATTCTTGCCTTTCAAGTAATATACTAGGGTTTTATGGCTTCCCTATGGGTAGTCGTCAGACAACCTTCTCTTTAAACAATTTTTGACACCAGGAGGAGAAGACGAAAAAAAATCCTTCCAGGTGGTTGCCTAGTGTTACCTGGGTGGAGTGGTTATAGTGGCACTTCCTGTCCTGTGGTGTTCCATCTGCACAAGTACCAGAGGGGGCATGAAGTGCAAGTGAGGAGCTGAGCTGCTTCTAGGCAGGCACCAGCAAGGGTTAACCAGGCTTGCCAGTGTGAACAATGGAGACAGGGCAGCTTTAAATGAAATGAGCTGAATATTTCATTCGACCACTCAGCTGCCTGCTCCAATTGCCTTCTTTACGAAAATAAGAGCTTAATCTAAAATGACAACAACATCAGTTTCTGTGTGCTCCAGTCACACTGAACATGACTTCTTTAACATAAACACTATTTACATGGACTGTCTGGATATAGCAGGGAATCAGGAGCGTGCCCGGCTAAGACACAGGGTACAATGAAGGACGAGGAGCAGGCAGCTGAGAATTAACATCAGCAAATGAAAGCCTGACCCTCAGAGGGCATGTCCCTGATACATTTTAAAATGAGAGAGCTTTGCACCAGTAACCTTAGCCTTTGTAAAGACTATGCCATTTAAAAGAAAATAGCACCTTTTTAGTTAGACATTTAACCAAATGCATTATGTCTGACCCATTTTCCTACTTATGTGACATAACCCTGGCTGCAATTACCAGAATCTTTCAAACAACTACAGCCAGTTAGCTCCTTGCTTAGACTCCCTTTTCAAAGTAACTTGCACTTCATGAAGATAAAGACGGTATCCCATTCCATGAGGGCAGAGCAGGCGGTGACCTTAGAAGAGTGTGATGGAGAGGCTGGGACCCTTGAACTGAAGTCTTTGATGTCAGGGCTAGAAGTGTCCAGGGAATCCCAGTTTGGAAGTATTAACCAGTTAGAGAGTTCCAGGAAATTGAAAATGAGATTGTGAAGAGGTAACAATATGTGGAAATAAAAACAGTTTCTTATCGCTGGTACCTGAAATTTGATCTTAAAGTAGATAGATATAAAATACATTGCTTAATTTTTTCTTTTGAGATGAATATAATGATTAACTCCCTTCATTTGGCATATATATATATATATATATATATATAAACATGTACACATATACATATACATGTTTCTCTCTCTCTTGTTTCAGATTTACCACAAGTCACATAGTGAGCAAAGAATACATTCTCAAGTCTATTATTTCTACTCCCTTTTAGTCAGAAGCAATTTTTCTAGCTCCAAACTCTTTTCTCTTTTTATTCTTCAGTTGCAGGTCTATTAGGAAGCTTACTTACAGTATCAATGCTGACAAAGTTCTAGGGGCTGTGTAACAATGGAACAGCCAACAAGTCAGTCATTTCCCTTTTTATATTCCCTTTCTCCCAATCCTCTTACTTCGCACCACAATTGATTAGTAGTCTCCTTCTAGTGGTGGTTTGTTGTGTTTTACTTTCTCCTCCCCCAACACACACTGTTAGGAACTCCTAGAATGGAACTCTGATAGAGGTAGAGATCTGACTATCTGGGATAGAGACACTCATAGAGTCTTCTGTAACTTACCTTTTTATATAGTTGCCAAAGGGCACTGAGAGGTGAAGAGAGACCAACATGTCTAAGAAAGGCTACGAGCCATCAAAGTTAGCGCTTGAACCCAGGTCTTCCTGACTATGAAGCTGGCTCTTTATCCACTGTTAAGATGTCTTTCTCTAGTCATGTTAGATACTAGATATAACATTGTTATTCACCAAAAAGGAAGTGTTGAATTTTGAAGAAAGTACTTTTTAAGTTAGGTTATACTAGCAAGGGGGAAGTAGAGAGTGAGTAGTCCTAGTGGCATAGTTAATTAAGAATAGCTGATCTTAATTTAGCATGTTTCTTTGGAATAGATTTCCTCTAAACTCACTTGGAGGGCATTACTATGTCTCCCAAAAGGTCATGCCATCAAAGTTTGAAGGTATGGTTGTATGCAGATAGCAAATTTTATCAGTTTATGCCGTATTAAACATAATTTACTTTGCAATCAGGTGCTAATCATGGCACATTCCACAATATTCTTTGTGTCTTTAGTTACAAATTATGATCTCTAGAACATTTGATGACAGGATGATATGTGCATGTGTCTCTCATGTACTTTCAGAAGCCTTTAGCATAATCACGCAATAATTTCATACGATTTACTCTTCCCCTCAGATAATTCATCCTGTCTCATAGCTTTGACTTTTATCCCATGCAGTCCTGTCATCCAAGCCCTAACCCCGCATCTCCAAATGCCCACTGAATATTTCAACTTGGGTGCCTTACAATCACCTTGAACTCAAAATGTCTAAAATGGAATTCATCATTTTTCCCAACAAACTTCCTTGTCTCTGTTATTAGCACTACCATTTCCCCAGGTACTTAGGCTCAAAACCTTGGACTAATAAACTGACATGACCCTACCTATTCAAATGTATTCCCCATTATTCCTTAACTCTTCTCCTATTGTTGTCAGGTTAGATGCTTTAGTATCCCATGAGAGTTGTACTCATTCCTGCATCTGTCTTTACTTACTTTGTTGTCCTTGCTTGGAAAGCCCTTTTACTTATATGTATCCAAGGACAACTAATCATTCAAGGCCTTGCTCAAGCCCAGTATGCTCCATAAAACCTTTCCTGACTATTCTAGCCCTCACTAATCTATTTTTCCTGTGAACTCCTTTAGCCTTTATGGTCCTTGACATACATTGCAGTGTTAAATTGCAAGTTTTCTTGTATTATTTACTGCAGTTTTCTGTGTATATGTCTCATTTATCTAACTACATAAAAAAACTCTCTGAGGGAAGGGAAAACCCTTTTATTCTTCTTTGGTACCCTCAGAGCAACAATTACAGTGCTGAATACATTGGATATGTTCGAGATTTTTTTTCTGAATGTAATAGAAGTTTATTTATCACATTAGATGTCTATTTTAAATAATTATATGAGATTTGCAAGTGGAGGGAGGATAGCCACTGGCTAACAATATAAACTTTTTTGTATGATATTATAAAGAAGGATGGTAGACAACTTTGAACAATATTGCCTCATAAAGCAGAGGGAAACCTTGGAGATATAAAACCAGTTTAAAGAAAGCTTGGTGAGAGGCCCAACTAAACACGTAATGGTGAAAGTAAAGAGAAGAAAAAAAAAAATAGAAATATATATTATATTGCTATATTATTTATATTACATCCATATATAGCCTATAATCTATAATATTATATATTGTATATATAACTATAGTTTATACATATACAATTATAATTTATATATATATAATTATAATTTATAATTAAGAAATCAATATAGTAGATGTGGGAGAGCCCTGTTTTTCCTCTGTGGAAAAACCCACTGACATAGGGTCTGACTATCTGGGGCTGCATGGGCTATAGCAGCAGGTGGTTTGGGTGGGGAGCATGGTTTGCAACCCCAAGTTTTCTACTGCCCTTTCAGTCTCATCTACTATTGATAGATGCTTAAGCTCATGGTAAAAGAGACTTCACCTTCTCATTGTACTTGGTGGGCAAAGGGATAAGCCTTCAGGCTTCCTCTTTACTTTGCTTCAGCACCCTCTGGAGATGACTGATCATCAATTTGGACGTGAATTATTGTTATATAATGGTGTAGATATAGAAAGTGGTTTGTGTTTATTTATTTTCTTCCATGACTAGAAGCAACAAGACCAATTATGAGATTAATGCCATATCAAGCAAGAAGCAATGAAGATATGAACCGTGATGGTCACCATGTTGGGGGCAGGTAGGTGGCACAGTGGATAGAGTTCTGGGCCTGAACTCAGGAAGACTCCTGTTCATGAGTTCAAACCTGGCCTCTTACACTTACCAACTGTGTGACCCTGGGCAAATCCCTCAATCCTCTTTGCCTCAGTTTTCTCATCTTCGAAGTGAGCTAGATAAGGAAATGTCACTATCTTTGCCAAGAAACACCCCCCCACACCCCACAAAGTGGTCACGTAATGTTGGAAATGACTGGAAAATGACTAAACAACCGCAGTCAGCCATGTGAGTGAGGAAAATGTGACAGATGAGATAAATATTGCAGTGTTTGAATTGACATTTCTTGGCCTTTGATTGGATGGAGAGTGAAAACTTGAAGAGTACGCTGAAGTTACAAACCTGGGTGCTGGAAAAGATGTTTGTTTTATCAACAGAAATAGGCAAGTTCAGAGGAGATACTGAGGAAGTAGGCAAGATACTGAGTTATGTTTTGGATACACTGAATCTGAGAAGTAAAATAGGTGCACCCATGATATTGGTCTGAAACTTTCGAGAGAGATTACCATTGCACATACATGAACACACAGGACCCGATGAGATCACTAAAAAGAGAGGAGGTAGAAAAATGAAGGATTTTAAGGTAAAAAAGAGGAAGCTAATTGATTCAATATTCATTCAACTATCATTTATTAAGCATCTACTTTGTGCTAGGAAATGGGAATATAAAGAGAAAAATAAAGCAATAATTGCCCTCAAGATACTGAAATTCCATTGAATGAATAACCACTATTTTTTTTTCAGTAAAACATGAGATGATTTTTTTTTCTTCTGAGAGAGGAAGGTAACAAATAATATTAGAGTAATGAAGAGGAAAGAAACTAACTCCCAGAGTTGAAGCGACTTGTCCCCGAAAATTGACCATATGAATAGTAATATAAATCCTAAGTTGTGATATCATACCAGTGAGAGCTGACCAGAAAAGATGGAAAAGCATCATGATGAGGTTAAGTATCAAGCTTGAGATTTTGCAGAGGAAGAATTAACACATGCTCCATTATTGAATGGAATCAAAGAAGTAACACATTTTTTAGAATGCTTTGAGACTTTTCAAACCATTTTTCAAACATAGTAAAGTATGATTATTCCTGTTTTACAGGTGAGGAAACTGAGGCACACAAAACTTAAGTGACTTACTCAAGGTAAAAAAAAAACAAACTTGTATGTGACACAACTTGGCTTTGAATTCAGCTCTGCTAATTAAAAATCCAATAATCTCTCCTTGCACTATACCACAATTGTGTTCCCATTCTCAAGATGCCAACTGAGTGGACATAGGCTAGAAATTCTCACTGCTATGTAATAAAAGGGGCATTATTTCATCCTTATTTATAATGAGATTGTTGAACATATCTCAAAATAACAAGAGCAATAAAAAACGAAATTGTAGACTGATTAACTCTTTATATTACTTCAAAATATAGGATAACAGTTTTAATCAACATTTATGACCCTCTAGTAGAAGGATTTTGTTTTAACATTGCATGTTACATATAAAGTTTTAAAGAATTCTGCGGGGGAGGGTGGAGCCAAGACAGCTGTATGAAAACAGGGACTTGCTTGAGCTCTCCCCCAAATCCCTCCAAACACCTAAAAAATGAATCTAAACAAATTCTGGAGCTACAGAACCCATGAAATGACACAGTGAAACAAGTCTCCAGCCCAAGACAGCCTGGATGGTCACTGGGACAAGTCTATTGCACCATGTTGGGAGTGGAGCACAGCCCAGCATGGGCTACAGCAGAACAGACCAAGTGGGCAGAGCAGGCCTCAGGGCACTGAATCTGTGGCTCTTTCCAGACTTCTCAACCTACAAATGCCAAAGACAATGTAGCACATCAGTGGGAAAACTGTTGGACCTAGGTGAGAGAAGGTCATGGTCCGGCCTCAGCCCCTGGGTGGTGGTGGCAGCAGCAGCAGCTGCTGCTTCCAAAGCTCCAGGCCCACAGACAGTAGGGGGAATCAAGTGGGTGATCAGAGTGAGTACAGGGATCTCTTTGCTGGCTCTGAGGCAGTGTTCTCTTGCTTTGCCCTGCTTGGATTTGGGTTGCAGTCCTGGTTGGTGGTCCTTGGGGGAGGAGGAGCACTGGTGAGGCAGAGCTTGTGGTGCCTGTGGAGAGGGAGTCCTCCTGGTAGCTACACAGCAGAAAGGATTGCTTGTACTCACAGACCAGAGCTAGGCCAGGAGAGGAGTATCGTACCACCTCAGAATAGAAGTAGCTCTGAAAACAGCAGCACAAATCTCTGAAGCTTAGGTCAAAGCTCTCTCCACTCTGAAAGCAGTCATACCCTGACAAAGAGCTCAAAAGTCAAGTAATTGGCTGGGAAAATGAGCAGGCAGTGTAAAAGGACTCTAGATTATAGAATCTTACTTTGGTGACAAAGAAGATCAAAACATACAGCCAGAAGAAGTTAACAAAGTCAAAGATCCTCCATCAAAAGCCACCAAGAAAAATATGAATTAGTATCAGGCCATGGAAGAGCTCAAAAAGGATTAGGAAAATCAAGTAAGAGAATTAGAGGAAAAATTGGGAAGAGAAATGATAGTGATGCAAGAAAATCATGAAAAATGAGTGAACAGCTTGCTAAAGGAGATCCCCCAAAATACTAAAGAAAATAACACTTTAAAAATAGACTAACTCAAATGGCAAGAGTGGTCCAAAAAGCCAATGAGGAGAAGAATGCCGTAAAAGGCAGAATTGGCCAAATGGAAAAGGAGGTCCAAAAGACCACTGAAGAAAACAATGTCTTACGAATTAGAATAAAGCAAGTAGAAGCTAGTGACTTTATGAGAAATCAAGAAATTATAAAACAGAACCAAAAGTATGAAAAATGGAAGAAAATATGACATAACTTATTGGAAAAACCACTGACCTGGAAAATAGATACAGGAGAGATAATTTAAAAATTAGTGGACTACCTGAAAGCAATTACCAAAAAAAAAAAAAAGAGCCTAGACATCATCTTTCAAGAAATTATCAAGGAAAACTTCCCTGATACTCTAGAACCAGAGAGTAAAATAGAAATGGAAAGAATCCACCAATTGCCTCTTGAAAAAGATCCCAAAAAGAAAACTGCCACCAAATTCCAGAGTTCCCAGGTCAAGGAGAAAATTTTGCCAGCAACTAGAAAGAAACAATTCAAGTGTTATGGAAACACAATCAAGATAATACAAGATCTAGCAGCTTCTACACTAAGGGAATGAAGGGCTTGGAATATGATATTCCAGAGGTCAAAGGAGCTAGGATTAAAACTGAGAACCATCTACTTCAGGGAAAAATATGGATTTTCAATGAAATAGAGGACTTTCACACATTCTTGATGAAAAGACTGGAGCTGAATAGAAAATTTGACTTTCAAACACAAGAATCTAGAGAATCATGAAAAGGTGGACAGGAAAGAGAAATCATAAGGGACTTACTAAAGTTGAACTGTTTACATTCCTACATAGAAAGGTGATATTTGTCATTCATGAGAACTTTATCAGTATTAGGGTAGTTGAAGAGAATATGTAGGGCACAGGATGAATTGAATATGAAGGGATGATATCTAAAAAAAATAAAATTAAGAGGTGAGAGAGGAATATGTTGGGAGAAAGAGAAAGGGAGAGATAGAATGGGGTAAATTATCTCACATAAAAGGGGCAAGAAAAAGTTGTTATAATGGAATTGAAGAGGAGGTAGGTGAAAGGGAATGAGTGAACCTTGCTCTCATTGTATTTGGTTTAAGGAGGGAATAACATACACATTCAATTGGGTATCTTACCCTACAGGAAAGTAGGGGGAAAGGGGAAAAGGGAGATGGATGATAGAAGGAGGGCAGATTTTGGAGAGGAGGTAGTCGGAAGTAAACACTTTTGAAAGGGTCAAAGGAGAAAAGTGAATAAAGAGGGACAGGATAAGATGGAGGGAAATATAGTTAATCTTTCACAACATGACTGTTATGGAAGTGTTTTGCATAACAAAACATGTATAACCTATATTGAATTGCTTGCCTTCTCAAGGAGTGTGAGTGGGGAGGGAAGAAGGGAGAGAATTTGGAACTCAAAGTTCTAAAAAAAAAATGTTAATGTTTTTACATGCAACTGAAATAAAATATACAGGCAATGAGGTATAGAAATCTATCTTGCCATAAAAGAAAGTAAGGGGAAAGTAAGGAGGGGGAGTGGGGTGATAGAGGGGAGGGCAGACTGGGGAAAGGGGCAATTCGAATATATGCCATCTTGGGGTGGGGGGGAGCGTAGAAATGGGGAGAAAATTTGTAACTCTAAATATTGTGGAAATGAATGTTGAAAACTAAAAATAAATTTAAAAGAAGTATGAGTCAAAAAATTAAAAAAAAAGAAACTAGGAAAAAAAAGAATTTTCACTGAAATTTGAATGTCTAAAAATCTCTAGTATTCAATCTGTATCCTACCGGATATTTCAATTTCCTTTTATTTACCTAATAATTCTAAAGTATTATCCAATTATATTGTACTGTAGTCTGTCTTAATTTATTTGTACATGAGCTATTTCATATGAAAGCACTTTAAAAAAAAACTTTCCCAGATTTTTATTTCTTTTTTCAAAAAAAAATTATGTCCTATTGACCCAAAAATAACCTTGGAGAAAAGGTAACTTTGTCTTTCCTTTTCCTTTTTCTATTCTTTTTAAAATTAAAACTTTATCAGTATATTTTGTTTTCATATCAGTTATAATGTATCCTGTAGTTAGTTCCCTTTTGAGGCAGCCATTATAAGAAAAAAGAGGGGGCAAAAGTTTAGTAAAACTAAACAAAAAATCTAAAAGGTCTGATATTACTTGATATTATTTCATTAATTTGATATTTTTTCATCTGAAACAGGTGATTTCAGAAAGTCGTATAAAGACTCATATGAACGGATACATAGTGAAGTAAGCAGAATTAAAAGAACAATTAATAGAAAAACATCCATATTATAGAAAGAAATAATTTTAAAGACATATAAACTCATTGAGAAGGAAATGGGAAAACCACATATATAGTTACAATACTGTGAAGACAAATTTTGAAAGCCATAAGAACTATGATTAATCCAGTGACTATGGATGATTCCAGAGGACCAATGAGGACACATATGATCTACATCCTGATAGAAAGGTGATAGATCCAGGGTGCAGAATGAGATATACTTTTAAAACATGGCCAATGAATGGATTATTTTTTGCTTGTTTATTTGTTTTTGTTAACAGGAATTTGCTTTTCTTTTCTCTTTTTATCATTCAAGATAAGTGGCGAGAGGGAAATAGATTTTTATAATTAAAAAATCTTTACTTAAAAACAATAGAAGAATAAAACTATATTAAAGTTCTGTCATTAAAAAAAAGTCCTCTAGTATTAGAATGGAAAGTATAAAGATATACAGAATTGGGAGTCAGAGCTCCTGGGCCCTGATCTTGGCCTTAAACTAGCTCAATTTGTACCTTTGTACAAGTCACCTAACTCCTAAGGCTCTCATTGTTTTTCCCATCTGAGATAATGGGATTGGACTAGATTATCTCAACTCTTATCCAGCTCTAACATCCCATGTTTCTGAGTTCTCTTTTTCATATTCATTAACTAATGGGTGATAGATTTATAATCTAATTTCTGTAACATATTTTTTTTTACGTATAAGTGAAATATGTAGCTTTGCATTTAAAGAAAAGAAAGTACTGCCTATTTATCATATCTTTTATCGGACAAACCTACACAATGGTAAAAATTAGTTTGAAGCTTTTTAGTAGATAATTTACTAGCACAAGAACAAATTGCCCAATATCTTGGAAGTTTTAATAGTTAAATGGTTAGGGGCAGTAGGTATAAATGTTGGTGCAGTGAATTCTCCATTCTCTTCCAAATCTTTCTTTGTGATTCAATAGAGTAGTTATTTGTCTCATGGGATGAGGTCTCAGTTGTTCTATTCTTGACTAGGCTCAAAGAAGAATCCATAAGGCAGAAGTCAGTAATAGTGATTTTATAGTAGCTGCTCCTACAGAAGGTGAATGCCATGCTGATATTGATGAGATTGCTAATTTGTGTAGTAGAGAGAATTTAGAATGGTGAATAGGATTTGTCTGCTAACTCTCATCATCCGTCAGTCCTGGTCTGTCCAAAGCATGGATTACCTATATTATCAATTTTATATTTTTCCAATGTAATTATTTTAATGTACTTTATGATTGGGAGAGTGATGATTGAAATGGAGAAAACAGTCACCTTTCATCACTAGGGACTGGTATATGTTTTTGTATTGCTGATGTGATTTCAAATAATTTTTATTTTTGTTTTTAATTTAATAAGTATATAAAGATAATGTTATTATAGGAGACCAACAAAAGTAATACAGGAGGGGATCTTTCATGAGGTTTGTTTTTAAGAGTACCTAAAGGCTTGGATCCTCCTCCCCACCTAAAAAAGTTTCCTACACTGGTCCATGGCAGTTCATATAATTCCTATTATTAGTGTCCTCCTTTGAATATTATATATCAAGAATTTCTAAAATATTACTTTCAGAGTTAGTGGGAGAGACAAATGAAGCTATACATTGGTATAAAGAAAGTGATCTTATATAAAAGGCGATGGGTGAGTATTGTATTTCAGAGAAAAGATAAGTGCATAGAAATTCATGAACTGAAGGTAAACACTAAATACTTGGATGATGGTAAAAGAAGAGAGAGACAAGGAGAATGTTGTCATGGAAGAATTCTATAGACTCCATAGTTAGATGGAGAATATGGATGAATCTTTTTCAATACAAATGAAAAAATTAGAACAGTGATAAAAATGAGTAGTGAAAATGCATTTCAACAATTTGCACAGCTTCTGGGAGGCATAGTTTATGTAAAGCAGAGCAGCATCTGATATATTTTTTGACTTACCTTGTTGACAGTTTAATCTCTCAGAAGGCAGAGTGAGCCATACAGGAAATTATTACTCTTGACTTATTTCTGACCAATAAGAAATACATTATTTGGGACATAAAAGTAGTTAGAGTCTTGGAAGAATGACAATAAAATCTTAGAGTTTGTAGTAGCACAAGACATAAATGATTCTTTCTAATTGATAGTAGAGTCCTAAAAGAAGATGGCTGAGTGAGTAATGGTAATTGAGCTCAGATCTACTTCATTAACTCAGAATAGCAACATCACCTCACAAAAAAGTTAAAAGAGTAAGGGAAAAAATGAATATATGCCTGCGTACATGTGTGGGAGCACTCAACACAAATTATAAATATGTGATAAAAGATAAGAGAACTCTACATAAGGAAATAACAAAATATCCATAAGTTTAACAAAGTATAACTGCTCTTATAACTATCTGAGTTGTCAATAAGCTTTATAAGAGGAATTCAGAAACTAGAGTCTCTAAAAACTAACATAATAATCAAAAAACAGAGGGAAAAATACTTAAGACTTGACAGTTTGAAAGAGTGGTCAATTAAAAAAAATTGGTGAACTCTGTGGAATAGAATGTCCCAGGTGGAAGACATACTGCAAATGTAGCATAGCAAAGAAATTACAAAATAACACTAGTGGAAGATGATTTGTGACCTGGACAAATGAAATAAGAGGCAGGGTTTGGCAAAACATGTGGAAAATTATTGGTCTCCTGGGAAAATATGGAGTGAAGAATTTGAATATCATGTTTTAGGAAATGATAGAAGAAAATTTTGCAAAAACTAGGTGTGATAGCCACTAATCTACAGTATCATAGAATCTCTAGGATACCATCGGAGTGGAAATCCAAATGCAACTCACCTGGAAAACTAGTCATCATTTCAAAAGCAAGTAGGCAGAAGGAAATCACATGTAAAAAAGAAATCTCTAATTTGAAATGTAGGATTTTTCACTATGAATGTGGAATAAAAGAAGAATCTGAAATTTTAAAATGTGATTGAAAAACAAGAGACATTGGTCTTCACTGCTACATTGTTAAATTGTTTTCCCAGTCATACTTGGAATATTTCATCAATTCAGCAAGTGTGAACTATGTTCTAGGAATTGTTCTAAGTACTACGAATTAAAAGATAAAAATGAGCATATTCCCTGTCCTCAAGGAGCTCAGATTCTATATGGAAAAAATTAATCTTTAGAAAACCAAAGATTACCTTTTGTAAAACTGTGTTTTGCTGTGGTGCTTTTTGAAATATAGGCCAGCCATGAGACATAACCCTAAGAAGAAAAATAAGGTTTGAAAGTTATAAATTATTAAATGATGACTCTGTTACATGCTATAAGTAGTTTTAGAAAAGGGCTGTCTCTTTGATGTCCTACTTTCCAAGAGGTACTGTGAGGAAGCATTTCATAGGCATAGAGGGGAAAAAATACCAAGAGTTGAAGATAGAAGGAGATGGTATTGAGGAGGAGGGTTTAGACTAGGAGGAGTAGGGCATAGACTTACATTGCATCAAAAGTTACAGATGTGAATGTGTTTCTTCAAGATGCTGAGAATTTAAGAAAAGTAAGGAACTTATTGATTTGAATAGAATGTCAGAAAGTCATATTAGAAAGATTTATGGAGAACATGGGTTGAAAATTTAGTGTATGAATTTTTTTAGACTTGATCCAGGATCTAGGTAAAAAATAAATGCAAAATATAAAAAATTTATGTACAATAAAATCGTAATTAATGGAAAAAATATGGACCAAGATGCAAACCTAAGTAGAAACTGAAATATGTTATATTAAATAATGAATGGGTCAAAGACCAATCATAGAAATCAAAAATAACAGAAATAATCATCAAATATACTTAAATTTTAAAACATTATAAATCATTCCTCTTCATGAATACTGCGGGCCACATGAACCTTACTGTTCTTGATATGTGGTACTACGTTTCCTTCCTCCATACTTTCACACTGTCTAATTTCAGTTGCTGAAATGCACTCCCATCTCATCTCCACCTCTCATAATCCCTACTAACCTTCCAGGGCCACTTAATACCACCTTCTACAAGAAGTCTATCTTGACATCCCCATCTCTTAGTACCTTTATCCCAAAATTATCACCCTTCCCTACCCAAAGAATCATCTATTGTAATAAAATATTCAAAAGAAAGAAAAGGGGGTGGAACAAGTTTGTAAATACTGACCAATAAATCAACTAAGTCTGATGGTATATAATATGTGCCACTCCCATACTCCATCACCTCTGAAAAGAAGGGTGCAAGGTGCATTTTATTTTCTAAAGGATCAAGCTTGCTCATTATAATTGTAAAGATTATGGTTTCTTCATTTGTTTTTTCCTTTTATATTTTTTATAATGATTGTGTATTTTTCCTGTTTCTATTTACTTTATATCAGTTTATATGTCTTCCCATGATTCTCTGCATTCTTTGTTTTTATCATTTCTTAATGGTGAAGTAATATTACATCCATGTGCCAAAAATTGCTTTTATCCCTCCCCTCATTGATGGACATCTGTTTCATTTTCAGTTGTTTTTAGAGGCCAGTATCATCAATGAATATCAAGATAGCCAAAAAATAATTATTCATTATGACCAAATTGAATTTATGCTAGGAATATAAGGATGGTTCAACATTAGGAAAACAGTGAGCATAATCAGTCCTATTAAGAATAAAATAATAAACATCAGATGACTTTATCCTAGGATCATAGTTTTAGAGCTAGAAGAAATCTTAATGGACCCTATATAATTCTCTAGGCAAGAAAACAGAGATTTATAGAGATTAGTTTTCCTTGCCCAAGGATACAGAGTTAGTAAGGATAGGGAGTCAAATTTGAATCCAGGTCCTCTGATTCCAAAGCTAGTGTTTTTTTTTTTTTTAACATACCACAGTGCCTTCATTTGGTAGATATAAATCTTTTTGATAGGACATAGAATTAATTATATTAAAAACACTAAAAAGTACATGAATTTTATTTTATTTTATTTTTATTTATTTATTTAATATTTTTAGTTTTCAGCATTGATTTTCACAAGAGTTTGAATTACAAATTTTCTCCCCATTTCTACCCTCCTGCTCACTCCAAGATGGCATATATTCTGATTGCCCCATTCCCCAGTCAGCCCTCCCTTCTGTCACCCCACTCCCCCCATCCCATTTTCCCTTACTTTCTTGTAGGGCAAGATAGATTTCTATGCCCTGTTGCCTGTATATCTTATTTCCTAGTTGCATGGAAAAACTTTTTTTTGAACACCTGCTTTTAAAACTTTGAGTTCCAAATTCTCACCCCTTTTCCCTCCCCAACTCCCCTTCCCTAAGAAGGCAAGCAATTCATTATAGGCCACATGTGTATCATTATACAAAACACTTCCACAATACTCATGTTGTGAAAGACTAACTATATTTTGCTCCTTCCTATCTTATCCCCTTTTATCCAATTTTTTCCCTTGACCCTGCCCCTTTTCAAAAGTGTTTGCTTTTGATTACCTCCTCCCCCATCTGCCCTCCCTTCTATTGTTCCCCCTTTTTATCTCCTTCCTCCTTCTTTCCTGTGGGGTAAGATACCCAATTGAGTGTGTATGTTATTCCCTCCTCAGGTCAAATCCAATAAGAGCAAGATTCACTCATTCAACCTCACCTGCCCCCTCTTCCCTTCCTATAGAACAGCTTTTTCTTGCCACTTTTATGTGAGATAATTTACCCCATTCTATTTCTCCCTTTCTCCCTCTCTCAATATATTCCTCTCTCATCCCTTAATAAGTCCCTAGTGATTTCTCTTTCTTGTTTACCTTTTCATGCTTCTCTTGATTCTTGTGTTTGAAAGTCAGATTTTCTATTCAGCTCTGGTCTTTTCACTGAGAAAGCTTGAAAGTCCTCTATTTTATTGAAAATCCACATTTTGCCTTGGAGCATGATACTCAGTTTTGCTGGGTAGGTGAATCTTGGTTTTAATCCTAGCTCCATTGACCTCCAGAGTATCATATTCCAAGCCCTTTGATCCCTTAATGTAGAAGCTCTTAGATCTTGTGTTATCCTGATTGTGTTTCCACAATACTCAAATTGTTTCTTTCTGGCTGCTTGCAGTATTTTCTCCTTGATCTGGGAGCTCTGGAATTTGGTGACAATATTCCTTAGGAGTTTTCTTTTTGGGATCTTTTTGAGGAGGCAATCTTTGGATTCCTTCAATTTCCATTTTACCCTGTGGCTCTAGAATATCAGGGCAGTTCTTGATAATTTCTTGAAAGATGATATCTAGGCTCTTTTTTGGATAGTGGCTTTCAGGTAGTCCAATAATTTTTAAATTATCTCTCCTGGATCTATTCTCCAGGTCAGTGATTTTTCCAATGAGATATTTCACATTGTCTTCCATTCTTTCTTTCCTTTTGTTCTGTTTTATAATTTCTTGATTTCTCATAAAGTCACTAGTTTCCACTTGCTCCAATCTAATTTTTAAGGTAGTATTTTCTTGAGTGGTCTTTTGGACCTTCTTTTCCATTTGGCTAATTCTGCCTTTCAAGGCATTCTTCTCCTTATTTGCTTTTTGGAGCTCTTTTGCCATTTGAGTTAGTCTATTTTTTAAGGTGTTATTTTCTTCAGTATTTTTTGGGTCTCCTTTAGGAAGTCATTGACTTGTTTTTCATGGTTTTCTTGCATCATTCTCATTTTTCTTCCCAATTTTTCCTCTACTTCTCTAACTTGTTTTCCAAATCCTTTTTGAGCTTTTCCATGGCCTGAGACCAGTTCATGTTTTTCTTGGAGGCTTTTGGTGTGGGCTCTTTGACTTTGTTGCTTCTTCTGTCTGTATGTTTTGTTCTTCTTTGTCCCCAAAGGAAGATTCCAAAGTCTGGGTCTGAATCTGAGTCCATTTTCGCTGCCTGGCCATGTTCCCAGCCAACTACCTGACCCTTGAGTTTTTTGTCGGGGTGTGACTGCTTGTAGAGTAGAGAGTACTTTGTGCCAAGCTTGAGGGGCTGCACTTTGTTTTCAGAGCTATTTCTTCCCAGCAAGTTCGGCCACAGCCGTGTTTCTCCTCCCCCAAGAACCACCAACCCAGATCACAACTCAGATCTAAGCAGGCTCTGCACTCCTGCTCTGATCTGCCACTTAATTCCTCCCACCTGGGGGTGTGGGGCTGGAAGCAACTGCAGCTGTGGTTCAGTAGCTGCACCACCTCCACTGACAGCAGTAGCCAAACCACAAACTCCCTTCACTCTCCCCCCCAGTTTTTCCCACTAACGTTCTCTGTTGTCTGTGGTGTTTGTGGGTTGAGAAGTCTGGTAACTGCCACAGTTAACTGATTCAGGGTGCTAGGGCTTGTTCTGCCTGGCTCCAAGTCTGGTTGGTCCGCATGGCTCTCACTGGGCTCTGCTCCGCTCTGCTCCCAGTTCTGTGCAATAGACCCTACCTAGTATCCATCCAGGCTGTGCTGGCCTGGAGCCCTGCTTCCCTCCACTATTCTGTGGTTCTGCAGTTATAGAATTTGTTCAGAGCCATTTTTTATCGGTGTTTGGTGGGTCCTGGGGGAGAGCCCTAGGCAAGTCTTTGCTTTCTGGCCACCATCTTGGCTCTGCCCCCCAACAGTACATGAATTTTTAAAAATCTGCTTTAAATGATGTAAAAATGATTTTGAAATACCAAGAGCTTATATTATTTGAAATGCTTAAATAGTAGGAGCTATCCAAATAAAATCAAGGTGTTAGTAAGAACATGCAATCACAGTTTTATATTTTATATAGATTTATAATGCTAGTGATACAATGAAAAGATATGAAAATAAGAGAATAAACATGGTAAGGAAAAGACAAAGTCTGTCTACTTGAAGAACAACTTAGAGAATCAAAAACAATTGAGATGTGTGTGTGTGTGTTTCAATTGACTGGGCCTAGTGATTTCATTAATATAACAAACTCCCATTGAGGGAACTCCCTTTGCCAATGTAGCTCTTTCTTTTACAGAAACAACCTTAGAGGTCTGGCATAGCACTGAAAGTCAAGTGAATTGCCAAAGATCATTCAACCAGTGTGTGTCAGAGGCAGAGCTGGAACCCAGGTCTTCCTGACTTTGAAGCCAACTCTCTGTTCACTGTGTCAAATAATGTAAAGTATTTACAAAGACCAGGGAAAAAAGGAGATAGAAAGAAAAATACCATTTAAAGCAATTAATTGAATATTTCAGAGCTAGTTTAAAAAGACAGATGCAATGTGTGTTATAATGACTTATGGTGATCATTAATAGGTTACTACCCATTAGCAATGATAATTTACATGGAAGTTGTTGCATTAAGGTGTTACAAGAGGTATCCTGGTCAGGTAGAGTGAATAATGTCAGATAGATTAGAGTGAGTGATGCACTAACACTTATTTAATTGTAAATGACCTTCATGAAGGCTTTAAATGTGTTGAGTAAAATCAATATAGAGGACTGATTATAGGACACAGGGTCACACAGTATAAGACATGGACATTTTAAGAAGAGAGAGAATCTAGATCAAAATGGATCACAGGTCTAATGAAACCTGTACCAATAATATGAAGCAAACACATAAGTAATAACCACAAATAAAGGAGTGCTTCCAACCTATAAGAAAAGTGTCATGAGCAGTTTCCAAAAAAATACTAATGACATTGCAAAAGGGATGCTTAGGCTACATTTAGAGTAAGAATAAGGGGTACTCCATACCCACCACTTAGGCAGTGTTAACAAATGACAGAGAAAGGTACAGGTAGGGGGTACAGTGAGTAGAGCACTGGCCCTGTAGTCAGAGGGACCTGAGTTCAAATTCAGCCTCAGACACTTGACATACTTCCTAGCTGTGTGACCTTGGGCAAGTCACTTAGTCACTTAACCTCAATTGCCTTCCCTTCTCCTCTCTGAAAAAAAAATGACAGAGAAAAGGCAGATAACTGACTTCTATTGAGATTTTATCTTCAACATTAAGGAGGGTGATCTGAAAACTGATGATAGGAGAATAGGCATGATGAGAGCCATGAGGAGATGATGGGGTGGAGCTAATTGCTTTAAATGAGCCCAGGTTGCATGTTCAGGCATATTGTCATTCCTGAAAGAAATTGCAGATATTTCACAAAACAACTGTCAATATTTTTGAGAAATCAGGGAAAGGTGATAGAAGGCTAGAGCCAGGAAAGAGTCCTCCATTACAAAAAAAAAAGATGAATCCCAGAAACTCCATTTAGTGAATGTGATGCAAATTTTTAGGAAAATTCTTAAATAGATTATTAAATAAATGTTTCTATGCATTTAGAAATTAAATCAGGGATTACTGGGAACCAGTATGTGTTCACTCAAAACTGACATCATTTACATTTTATTGGGTTGCTGAGGGGGGTGGATCATAATAATAGCTAACATTTATGTAGCACTTACTATGTGTCAGATACTGGGCAAATTCCTTTACAATTAATAGCTCATTTGATGTTGACAACAATCTTGGGAGGTAACTGTTTATTATTAACCAGATTTTACAGTTGAGGAAACTGAGACAAGCCAAGGTTAAGTGACTTACCCAGAGACATACAGCTAATAAATGTCTGAGGCCAGATTTGAATTCAGGTCTCAGGTCACAGTACTATATCAACTGTGTCATCTAGCTGCACCTAATCAGAAAAATGTCATAGACATTCATTTTTATTTCAACAAAGTATAATTTATTGTGTTGTCCCAGTGGGTAAAATGGAGAAATGTAGGTTTTTGGCAGGCAACAGTTAGAAACATTTATGTGTATTTTAGCAACACCTACAGTTATTGATTGGCTTCTGGATAATTGGAAGAAGAGAAAGGTGTTGTGGGATCTTATAGTATTTTATGCTTGGGCCTGTCCTGTTTAACAGTTGTTTAATTCAATCATATGAGTGGAGAATTAGAAGACGCACTTATCACATTTATCAGGGAGATGGAACAATACCTGTTGTGGGAGATGATTGTTACAGCAGTTGCATTAATGAGGCAGAATACAGTTCTTAAGCAGTAGGGTTTGTATCGTGAGAGCAGAGTTTTCTTGTATTTGTGTTCCCAGTGCTTAGGATGGTGCTTGGATCATAGTAAGTACTTAATAAATTCTTTTTGATTGACTGATAGCAGTAAGGTCATAAGTAGTGAGTACAGATTTCCAAAGCCTTCTAATTGCTATGGGAAGACATGTCAGGTGACATTTTCCCCACCCCATCTTTACCCAGGTGAAGGTGGCCTCAGGGAGCTAGAGGTCTAGTCAGGTCTGAGAAGCCACCAAGGAGTAGTTATTATCTCCCTCATATACTCATGGGAAGGCCTCTCCCTACCAGATGCCTTAGGACATGGAGAAAGTTATTTATGAGTTATTTACGAGATTTAACTAGCTGGGATACAACCTAATACCCTAATTAACTATTTCCTTCTACAATCACAGAAATCACAATTTAAAAAAACATGATAGATTAAGAATGTTGTGTTAGAATTAATAAGTTGAAACTTGAAAGGCATAAATACCTAGCACACAGTTCTAGACATATTTAATAAATTTACTCGACATAAGTTCTTGTGGAAAAGATAAATGCAACTTTAGTAGACTACAAAATAACATAAACTAACATTACTGATATGACATTACTGCTGAAAAAGCTGGTGTAATGTGGAGCTGCTATAATAGAAATATAATGACAAAGTAGTGAATGCATTTCCTTGGTTAGATTACTGAAGAATTGTATTTAGTTTTAATGAGGGATATTTGAAAACTCTAAATGTGTCCAGAGTAAATGAAAGGTTTGGAAATCATGTCGTATGAGGATTTGTTGAAGGAACTTGGGATGTTTTGTCTACTAAAGGGAAGACAGAAGAGCTGTAATTCCTATTTTCAAATATTTCATAGGTTGTCATTTGGAAACTATAGAAGATAGAATTTTATGTGATAATAATAACAGTTAAAAGATCTATATACAATTTTAATGTTTGCAAAGAATTTTACAAAAATTATATACATATATATGTATATATATTCATATATGTATGTATGTATATATATATATATATATATATATATTTTCCCTCACAACAACCCTGAGAAATAAGTGCTACTGCTATCCTCATTTTACAGCTAAGGAAACTAAGGCAGAAGAGGCTGAGTGACCCCGGGTCGCAGAGCTAGTAAATGTATGAAGCCTGATTTACTCAGGTCTTTCTGACTTCGAGTTTAGTTCTCTGTTCACTGTGCCACTTTCCTGAAGATTTTGGCAGTGGATAGAGTGCTGGGCCTAGAGTGGGGAAGACCTGAGTTCAAATGCAGCCTCAGACTGTTGCTAGCTATGTGACCCTGGGCAAGTCACTTAGCCCTGTTTGGCTCAATTTCCTCATCTGTAAAATGAGTTGGAGAAGGAAATGGCAAACTAGTCCAACAGCTTTACCAGGAGAACCCCAAATGTAGTCACAAAGAGTTGGGCATGACTAAAATGACTAAACAAATAATGAAGTACTTTAAAAATTTGAGACTACTGTACTGTCTTGAAAAATAGTGAGTTTTGTGTCTCTAGCCATGGAAATATTGCAGTCTTCAATGGTGAAGAGGAATACCTACAAAGATGAGATGATGTTAGATTGGAAAGGATTTCAGAGACTCTAACCTAATTTTCTGAAGTATTATTTCCCTTCAAAGCAGAGATTCTTAACCTGAATTCTATAAACTTGTTTTAAAATATTTTTGATGACTATATTTTGATAATTGGTTGATGATTGATTTGGTTTTCTTTGAGATCCTAAGTAGTTCATTTTATGTATTTAAAAATATAATTAGGACAAGGGGTCCATAGGCTTCACCAGAATGTCAAAGAGGTCTATGAAACAAAAAAAGGCTAAGAACACCTGTTCTAGAGGATCTCTGAGAAGTGATTGTCTACTTGCGTGTCTGCAGTGTAGTCATGACTACACTGAGGACATTGCACCAGGTTATGTACTATTGCTTGAGCAGCTGAAATGTTCTCTCTTCCAATTGAAATGTTTGTAAAGTACTGTCTAGATTTCTTCTGTACCTCTGTCATGTTCTAACTTGTAGTATAAATATTTTTGCATTTTTTAATCTCTACCCCCAAGAGACTTGAGTTTTTCTTTTCTCTATTACACTCAAATGTGTATAAGTATTTTTTATTTGCATATTTCATGTCTAGGATAGACTATAAGCTTCTTGAGAGCAGGGAATGTATTGTTTTAGGTGTTGGTATCTCCAATTCCTTATATGGTTTCTTTGTACATAATAACCACTTTGAAAACAGTTCATTGAATTGTTGAATCCAGTGTGTGGGTCTTTTGGTTTGTTTTGTTTTAAGATTTCCAAAGAAAGAAAACTCACTAACTCTTAAGTCAACTAACTGGGAACAAATCAAAATGGAACTTGCCATATTTCTTGCCACCGCTATCATTCCTCATTTCCTCTGTGGGGATTACTATCCTTCTAGTTACCTAAGTTCATATCCTCTGAGACCTTCTCCCTTTTCTTTCTCTCCCATAGTCAATTATGTGTCAGCGTTGTTGTTTCTAACCTTTACAACATTTCTCCCATCCATCCTTTCTTCTCTATTCAGACAGCTTTTACAACAATGGATTAGTGAGTTTGAATCCCTAGTAGTCTTCCCACTTACAGTATCCACCCTCTACAATCTGTGTTTCACAGAGCTGTGAAAAAAGAAGTCTTCATAAAGTCTGTGTCAGCCTGAGCTTTAGTTTACTCATGCTCATCCGTAAAATGGGAACATTATGCCTCTAAGTTCCTTAAAGGATTGTAGAGAGAATCATTGAAAAAAATGTATGGAAAGTACTTTGAACAACCTTAAAAAGCCTATGTAAATTCAAAGAATTCAGAAATGACAGGACTTTGTTTTCTTCTATCTTGGAAAAGGATACGTTTTGATGGGCATAAGAAAGAAAGGTATTTTCTGGAACAAGAATGACTTATATCATCACCATTCCATGGGAGCAAAGGCAGTTACTAAATTCGAACTTTTTCCTGAAAATCTTTTTCTGACCTATAGGGTGGTCATTACAAAAACTGCAATAAGAGTATTTCTTTTTAAGAGAAAGGCCCTGTTTAGGAAGAGGAATGCAGCAATGAGAGGATTTAGAGTTGAGGACTAGTGGAGCGATCATGATTATAGAAGAGCTAATGTTAAATATTTTTCAAAAAGTAAATTCATTTTAGACATTTTAGATTGCATTTTATGATTTCGAAAACTGAAAGTTATATTTTGAGGGCTGTTCTATATTAGGTCAAGTTCATAATGGGAAAAGAATTCACTTGTGAGTCCCCACAGTCACATTGTTCAGCTGTCTAAACAGCTAAAGAAAGACATGCATTTGCAGTGATATTCAAATAGCAGTGGGTTTTGTGTGTGTGTGTGTGTGTGTGTGTGTGTGCGTGTGCATGTGTCTCTGCATGTGTACATGTGCATGTGTGTGTATGTGGCTAATGCCCAAATAATAATACTATTCTTTCCTAGCAATTTGGATGGATCTATGATTTCCAAAACACACTTAAATAACATTAAGGAATGCAATATACATTTATTTATTTCAAATCACTTATAGATATTCAGAAATGCATAACCATTATTTCCTTTATGTCTTGTTGCAAAGTATTTAGAATCATTACCACAAAATTCTGAAGTTGCCTGAGACTTCAGAGGTCACTCAGCCCCACCTGTACCCTCTAAAATATTGTCCAAAAGTTTTCACACAGTCACTGTTTGATGGTCCCTTTTAACAAGGAGCCCAGTGACCCCCTAAGCAGCCCATATTACTTTTGGACAGCTCTTGTTATTAGGGAGTTATTCTTTTTGTAGTATGTATGCTCTGGCCCACTCTCCCACATCCAGACAGCCTACATCTACCCCTCAGGGTGCTAGGGTACCCAGAAGGACTTGTAGGGTTTTTCTTCTTCACTATCATTGCTTAAGCCATTACTGGTTCTGTCCTCCCGTTGTCAGTTCCATTGAGTCACTTAAAATGGGGTAGGTTTTACAAAAGGGATATTTACTTCAAAGATATAGGAGGAACAAATACACATTTTCCCCCACCTCAAAGACATACTCTCCCTTACACTACCTCAGTCTCTCGGGGAGAGTAGGCTCGCTATCTAGCTCAGTTTCTCCATAGCTCTGTGGTCCCACCAAGTTGCTGTCAAATGAATTCTCACAGGTGTTGCAATAAAAGAATTAGAAGTAAATTATTTTAAAGTGTTGTGACATTGCCCTCTCCCACCAGTTTCTTTTCATTAAAATCTGTGTTTTTAGAAAATGGGGCTGTTTGAAAAAGAAAGTAGTTATTAAAGGCAAGTTGGCTGTTCTGGAGAAGCTGAATTCAAGTTATCATTCCAAAAGTTAATTATTTCTCTGACTGGACAGGTTTCTAAATGTATGCATATACATACATATACATGTGTATATGTGCAGGTACATGCATATGTGTACATATGTGCATGTATACACATATGCATGTATGTGTGTATATGTGTGTGCATGTGTGTATATACACCTATACATACATACCTGTGTACACATACATGCATGCATGCACACATACATGCATGCATATATTCCATCCATACACAATCTGCATCCTATTTAGATAGGCTTCCTAGCATGGACATCACTTTAACTGAGTTCCTTAAAGGAACCATACAACTCTCACCAAAGTGGTAGAAACACGGGTCTGTATTGATTTTGAACAATCCTCGTTACCATCAGAAATAAAGATGCATGCAGAGCTGCACTTGTTTTCCTCTTTCTGGATTAGGATATTGCAGCCTGCCAGCAATTAAAGCCTCCACTTGATCTGCAACAGTGTCTGGCATCTCAGGCAGTGGTAATGGCCAGAAGTGCCATTTTGCCATCTGTGGCTGAATTGGAATTTCTGTACCTCTCAAGATACAGATCTTGCTACAGTAATTTATTCTGCCCCTATCTGCATACAGGTTGGATTACTGAGGTAGGGTGCTTTCCTGGAGCTTCTACCTCAGGGAGGGAGACTTAAGCCTTAATCAGATCCTCCCTCTCTGATTTCCTAGTGAAAACAACTAGCATTTATAATGTATTTTAAGGTTTGCAAAGCTCTTTACACATCATCTCATTTAATCCTCACAAAAACCTAGTAGAGTAGTGTCCTTTTATAGATGAGGGAACTAAGATTGAGAAGTTAAATGTCTTGATCAGGGTCACATTACTAGGAAGTAGATCTGGGAAGATTTGAACCTGGGTCTTTCTGACTTCACATCTAGGCCTCCACTGCCTAATTTCATGCCTAATGCTGGGGAATGTTTAATTCCTATGTGCTCTCTCTCTCTCTCTCTCTGCACCTATATACATATATACACACATACATACATCTATATACATATGTACACATATATTAACATAATACTTTTACATAAGTATACATACATGGTCTCTAAATTTGATCAGTGGCTGAAGGAGGACTCCATAGTTCTTGGGTTAGGAAACCCAATTTCCTTGTCCCTTTTACCTAAATGGAAAGTAATTGTTGCTTAGTAGTGTCTTGGAACTTTCTTTAGGTGCTTGCCCATTTAAGTTTCTACGTCCTCTTTAAAAAGTATGTTAAGAGAGGTTGAGTCTTTCTTGGTCCCTGGTAGCTGTTTATAATGTACTTTTAGGAGCTGGTAAGGCATAGCATTAGTTTACCTGTGAAGGAATGAATGAATGATAAAAGCATTTATTAAGCTCTTAGCTTGTGCCAGGCAGTGTGTACAAATACAACAAAGTAATAGCCTCAGCCCTTAGGAAACTTATCTTCTAAGACAATCAGTCCATGGAAGAAACCCTTTTCCCATTTGACAGGTTAATTTAAAGTATTGTAAACTTTTGCAGATAATGAGATTACCCATGTCCTTTCTTGCATATATAACAGAGCTGAATCTTATTTTTTGTCAGTCCTGGCTTTATGAAATTATATACTGTGCAAGTTGAATAAAATTCAAGTTAGTGGAGGGAAAGAAGGAGTTCATAAATCTAAATGAGGCCACACTTCTTTACAGATCAGCTCAATAATCCCACAGCAAAACAAAGGAACTTTCCTAACCCTCTAACAAAAGTGTAATTTGAAAATCAGATAGCCATGCTGTGTTGATAGCTTGGCAAACACAGATTTAGGCAGAGCAGCAATTTTTTTGGAGGGGGGAAGGCAGGGCAATTGGGGTTAAGTGACTTGCCCAAGGTCACATAGCTAGTAAGCAGAGCAGCAATTTTAAGTGGATAGATAGCTACAAAACCCAAGATGCCAGCCTAGCAGGGTTTCTTTTTTTTTTGGTAGTAGGTACACTGTTTATGTGATCTAGCTGTTCATAGGATTGTAAAATCATGGATGTATAGATGGAAGAAACCTCACAGAACATCTAGGTCCATGTCCTCATTTTATAGATGAGAAAGCCTAGGCACCGGGAGCTTACATGACTTGTCTACAGTCACACAGGAATTAAATTGTTTATTGTTCATTATTGGATGAGCAATAAATTGGTAAACATATATTAACTTCTACATATAAGGCCTTGTACTAGGCACTTGATGTACATCCTAGTGATTTGCCATTCACTTTACTTCCTTATATTTTGCAGAATTTTTTCATATAAATGGAGATGTCTTTGGAATGTTCAGTACATATAGTATATTCAGTAGAGTACATACGATCTATGTATATACAGTACACAATATGTATATTAGTACATTTCATTATATATAGTTGTAGATTTTTGTGACACTTTGTATGTTCCTCTACATCATAGAGATCTCCCTCCTTTTCCATTATAATATGGAGGAATCAGAGAAAGGAACGGTGGATGAGTCAGGAGCCCAACTGGATAAGAATCTTCATTGACCTTCATGAGAAATTTATAAGCACCTGCTGTACTCTTATGATTTTGGTATAAACCAGAAACATAGCCTGCTTGTCAAATCTTGGATGTCTTTGCTGTTGTCATCCCATGCAAGTCACCTAATAATACCCCTTTCCCTGGAAAGATCATTTGTCTTTTAAACCCAGTTTGTTCACAGATTTATAGAAGGATGCATGTGCTATATTTGTAAATTGTGCATTTGCCAGTAGTTAGAAGGAAGTCGGATGTTTGAGGAGCCCAACCCTCTTTTGAAGCATCAATTATTATTGACTTTTAGAAAACTAGTGCTCGACTTATTGTGAACTCCAAAGTTTTAAATCCTGGAGAATAATTAAACTTGCACAATTTCTTTATTTCAATTCCTTCCCCCATATACCCAAATAGATTTTGCTTCATGCTTTTTACTCCTTTCTATTTCTATCTTTATGTTGGCGCATGCTTATGAGTAAGTTGACTTGAAAAGCGAAAAATACCTTTGCCTTTAAGAAAGTCTCC
Organism: Trichosurus vulpecula; assembly: GCF_011100635.1. Lineage (NCBI taxonomy): Eukaryota > Metazoa > Chordata > Mammalia > Diprotodontia > Phalangeridae > Trichosurus > Trichosurus vulpecula. The sequence goes on from NC_050577.1 coordinate 180,028,500, forward strand.
ATTAAGACAGGGAAATATTTTGAAAACTTCCAGCTAGTTTTATATTTCCTTTTGAGATGGTGTCTGTTAATTATTCCAGTTCAGTGTCTGTGTTTAGAAAGAAAAGAAATTATAGTTTTGATATCCAGACCATTTCCAATAAGTAATAGTAGCATGCTTTTGCTAAAATACAATATGGACTCTGCCATGGCCATGTCAGTTTGGGGTAAGAAGGATGACATGGAGGAAGTAAATGAATATTGATAAAAAAGAGAAGCAAATGGAATAAAGAAGGTTGAGGGGGGAGGAAGATGCTGCTGCTATCCTTGTAGTTGGCAATATTACCCATAGTCAAAGCTTTCTAAGTAAGAGCACTGTCTTTTTAAAAGCAATAGGGGGTTGGAGTTGAGGGAGTGCTCACAGCAGTAAGTATAACACAGCTGTGCTCTGTTTATGCTTAGGCTACAATAAAAACGCTATAAAATGTGAGATGTCATAGCTCCACTTTGCTTTATTTATACTATTTCCTCTGAGCTCTGTCACACTGCACATTCATCTGCTAAGTTGCAGCAAGAATGGAGATTAAAATATCACAGCTCAAAATAGGAGTCAAGCGGAAGGAGATTCATCATAGCCCTATTAAAAAATATGTAAATATGGGAATGAAGTCATTTTAAAGCTATAAGGCTCTCTCTCCCCCTCAGTGAGTTGGGGAAAGATCCTTGGAGTGAGTGATGTGCTATGCAAATGACAGATATATGGGACACTTTCCCCATTTTTCCACCCATCAAGATATTTGTTAAGATTAAAAATATTATTTGAATTGCAAATTACATATATGTTTTACCATAATCATTGCCTAAACTCAATAACGATAGGAAATACGATGTTAGGCTGAAGAAAATTTGGAAAGGAAATGTTGTGTATTGTTCAATTTGTTAGAAAGAGTAATATGGGTATTTGAGATCCCACAAGTTTTCTGAAATATTACTTAAACTTGGCAAATCTTCAATGAGTATTCTGTATTTACAAATGGGGAAACTGAGGCATAGTTATGTCAGCTAGCTTGCTTGTATCAAATATCCTGTGTCAGAGCTGAAATTAGAAGCTAGGAGTCCTGTGTCAAACTCCAGGCAGTAATGATAATGGTAATAGTAAGCAGAATTTATATACCTACTATGTGCCAGGTGCTATGTTAAGCATTTTACAAGTATTATCTTTTTAGGTCCTCACAACAAACCTGAGACACAGCTGCAATTGTGATCCCCATTTTTACAGATGAGGAAATGAAGACAAACAGAACTTAAGAGACTTCCCCAAAATCACACAGCTGCTAAGTATCTGAGATCACATTGGAACTTGGGTCTTCTGAACCCCAGGCCCAATACTGTCTTCACTGTACTACCTAGCTGCCCCTATTCCTTGTTACAAACGTAAGTCTGACAACTTTTTCTCCAACTAATCTGCTTTTTATATGATTTGATTAGGAAATAATATGTGCTCTGTTTATTGAGTAGGAGCCAATTTTGATTTACAAAGGGCAGATATTTTAGATGGAAGTCTAGAACATTCTAGAGACATTAAAAATCTCTTTAGGATGCTGCTAACCTAGAGTACTGGATTAGGAGACCAGAAACTTGATGATCTGTAAGGTCCTTTCTGGACCTAAACTTCCATTTTCTGTTCAGGTAGTCAACCTTCTCTTGATGTGTTTTTTATAACCACCTTGCTCTTTTTAATTAATAAAGAATACTTAAAAACTCAAAATTGTTAGATTCACAAATGGTTAACTTGGACTTTTCTAGCACAAAACAGTTAACTGCTCTTTCCTAGACTTACCAATAGTTTCAAAATATTTTTGTGTAATAATGATTCCACCTTTGACCCAAGGTTATTTTCTTTACAAATCACATAACTTACTATGCTTCAGATCTTGAATCAGTAATGCTGATTACTAGGTTGTGTCTGCACCACTTAGAATCATACAATTTTATAGTGGGAAAGAACTTAAAAATCTTTCAGCTGAACCCTCTCATTTTAAAGAGGAAGAAGTTAGGGTCCAGCAAGGTTAAGGAAATTGGCCACGGTTACCAAAGGAGCTGGCAGCAGAGCTGAAGCTGGAACTGAGGTTTCCTATCTCCCAGTCCTGGGTACTTTTCACTACCCACACCAGTCTTTGTGAAGCTAAATGATACAGTGCCTTGATTGTATAAGGGGAAACAAAACAATTGTATGCTTTAATTAATTGGTGGAGTTTTCTCATGATCTCAGCTACATTGAATTTGATATTTTAGATCATCTATCTTATTTTGGCAGGCATAGGGAAAGGATGCTGGAGAATATGCCTTTGGCTGCCAGGAAAGTGGAAGTGATCAGTTTTTGACTGGCTCTGATGAAATTGATGTCTTGTATTCTTCATAATTTATCTTGTGAGGCAACAGTTTTCAAGGGATAAGGAAGAGATTGAAGTAATTTGGTTTGGGGGAAGCAGAGAACAAAAGAAATATTTTGAAGTGCAATAGTGGCTCTCCTGAAAGAATATGAGATTTTAAAAGCTTAATCTTTTTTCAGGGAGGTGATTAGCATGAAAGTTTTAAAGAGAAAGAAAGGCAATATCTATGTAGGTACCGTTGTGCATTATCAGAGCAAAAACTTGGCCTAGAGGCTTATCTTATCTTTTATTAGTGGCATAAGTTTGGGATGTCTTATTTGAAGATATTAAATTGCTATGAAAAACTATTAAATATTTTATTGAGTGCCTATAAAAATAATGAATCAAACTTTATGTTTGTTAAAAAGCATCACCCCTTTTATGGGGCACTTCAGTCTGACAAACTTGAAAGTTTGAGATAATAACAGAACTCCATTTCTCCCATTTTTTTTGCCTTTTCTTTATTAAGTGACATAAACTATGCTTTTTTCGCTATAGATGATTGTCGTTGACAATAAAAAGTCACTAATATAAGTGGTTAAAAGTTGTTAGTTTTACATTATGTATTTAAATATTTTTGTCACATGCTTAAGGAAGTATTTTAAAATACATAAAAATATTTACATTTAGAGTTTCAATAATATTGTACTCATGTAATGCAGTATATTTATTCAGTTGCATGTATAAAATATGGGATATGTATAAACATAGGGTAGGGACTGGATGATTTTTTTGCTATGGGGAGCTTCTGGATGAAAAAACATTCTGTCCTAATATCGATTGACACTTGATTGTCCAATTACAGCTCTTAGATAGGGTTGCTAAGAGTACTGGGAAGTTAAATGAATTGCCCAGGATCACACAGCCAGTTTGTGTCAGAAGAGAGAGACTTGAATCCAGGTCTTCCTGATTCTCTATCTACTATATCACTCTCATCTGTATAAAGTATGTGCATGTTAATTTGGGGAAAAATTATCTCAGTTGCAAAATGGATCATGAAAGGGAATGATGAAAATTATATTTAGGTTTTGGAGTTCAGGAGCCATGATGGCTGTGTTGAATTCCCTGCCATCTAGTGTCAACATACAAAATAACCTGAAGACCAGGGCAAATAAGATGGGCTCATAATCAGAAGGCAATACTATGCAGAGAGAAAGGAGAGTGCATGTCAGAGAATCCTTGGAAAGAATGTTTTCCAGACCCTCACCATCTTTACTTCAAATATACTTACTCTGTTAGAGACTTTGTGACCGAGAGTTCATTTATTTGGCAATGAATACAAGGAGAATATATGGGCCTGCTGTCCCATTCTACACTGGTTAAAAGACGGCCAGAGGGCACTACACTCAGATTTTCAGTAGCCTCTTTACCAACCTATGGGGGATCGAGAGTTGGATTGAACAAGTAGCTTATTGTTTGCCCCCTACGTGCTGCCTCCTCTTAACGTCTCTCATTCATAATGAATCAATACAAAAACTATGGCAAAGTGGGAAGGGACCTCAGAAGTTATATAGTCCCGTGCTCAAGAGGAATGCCCACTATTACATATCAGGCATGTTATCATCCAGCCATTGTACATGTGAATGGTTCTGTTATGAAAATTTTCCAAATATTAAGTTTAAATGTAGCTTTTTTGTAACTTCAACTCTCAGGTCTGCCCTATACTCCCAACCATAAATCCAGTACCTCCTCCCATTGGGGCCCTTTATATATTGAAATTGCAAGGTTTATTTTATTTTATTTTATTTCATAGTATTTATTTATTTATTTTATATTGTTTTAACCAGTGTATGTGCTGCTTTCCTGGTTCTGCTTACTCTACTTTGCATCAGCTAATGTGTTTTCCCATTCTTCTGTGAATCCTTCATTTTCATTTTTCCCGTTACATTCATATACTTTGTTTAGCCATTTCCCATTTGATGGTCACCTACTTTGTTTCTAGCTCTTTGCTGTCACAAAAGAGCTGCTATGAATATTTTGTGTTTATTGGGGATGCTTTTTTCTGTTTTATCTACATGATTTATATGCCTAGCAGTCAGATCTCAGGCTCAAATCATGAAAATTGTGTATTCCTTGGAATTCTTTGTCTCCTTTCTGCCACTCTGCCACTATTATGGCAGACTCAGAAGGGAGGGGCACACAGAACTAAGGGCCATTTTGTATTTTTCTTTATTTTGTGGATTGTCATGCCTATTGAATTCACCAGTAAGTGACCAGACTGTTGGTGATGAGTCTTTCTATATTTATTTAGGCTGGTACTCAGAAAGCAGATTCTCTTTGTTGCCAGGGCCATTCTTGAAACCTTTCCATCATGGGAGAAACTGCCCAAGGTTTTGTTCCCTTAGCATAGTATTTATTAACTCACAGTTGCCACTATCAACATAAAGCTAGGACTTTGTGGATGACATTAGCACTATGTATAATTTAATGAAATATATTTCACTGTTATGAAATATGAATCACAAATATTAATTGGTCAGATATGAAATTTGTCATTCAAATGACTTCATAAGAACTGACATAAGTACTTAAACTGATAACATAGGTTCTGGAGAAGGGATGCTATGTCAAATTGGTTTTTAATTCAATGACAATTTCTAATGATTAATAATTCCAATCTGCATACTTTAGAGAATCTTCATTTGTTTACTTTTTCAAGAAAATTTTAGTATGTAGTCAAATTTTGCAAATGTTTGATTTAAATTGATTTCTCTGCTGGCAAATTTAATGCCTGAGAAAGTTGAAAATATTTTTTAGGTTACTGCTCTGTCCCTGGTTTTCTTCCTACCTATCTGATTATTCCTTTTCTGTCTCCTTTGTTGAATTCTCCTCAAAATCATGCCCTCTAAATCCAGGTGCCCCTCAGCGTGCTGTCCTAGGCCCTCTTCTCTTCTCCCTTTATACTGCTTTACTTGGAGATCTCAACTGCTCCCATGGATTTAATTACCATCTCTATGCTGATGAATCTTAAAGCTGTCTATCTTTCCTCAGTCTCTCTGTTGTCCTCCAATCTTGCACCCCCAACTGCCTTTCAGACATCTTGAACTGGATATACAGTAGATATTTTAAGCCCCGTAGTTCAAAATGGACTTAATTGTCTTTCCTGCAAACCCTACCTCCCTACCTTCTCTATTGCTATAGAAGACAACACCATCTATCCAATTCCTTGGGCTAGCAAACTAGGAGTCATTTTGAATTCTTTATTATCTTTCACTTTCCATATCCAAGCTATTTTCAAGGTCTGTTGATTTCATCCTTGCAACATCTCTCAAATATTCCCCTTTTCCTCCTCCGACACGGCCACCACTCTGGTGCATACTCTCATTACTGCATGCCTTAATTATTGCAATAGCCTGTTGGTGGGTTTGTGTGCCTCACGTTTTTCCCTGTTCCAATCCATCTTCCATTAAGTCACTAAAGTGATTTTTCTAAAACGTAAGTCAGATCATGTCAAACCTTTCCCCACCTAATAATCTCCAGTGGCTTCCCGTTGCCTTCAGGATCAAATACAAAATGCTTTCTTTGACACTCAAAGTCCTTCACAACCCAGGCCCCTCCTACCTTTCCAGTTTTCTTACACCTTACTCTCCACCCAGTATTCTTTGATCTAGTGCCCTTGGCCTTCTGGCTTTTGCAGGAGCAAGACACTGTATCTCTTGGCTCCAGCCATTCTCCCTAGTTATTCCCCATTCCTGGAATGCTCTTCCTCCTCTGCTCTGTCCACTGGCCTCCCTGGCTTCCTTTAAGTACCAACAAAATCCCACCTTAGGAAGTCTTCCCCAGTCCCTCTTAATTCCAGTGTCTTCCCTCATTAATGATTTCCTTTCTATCTTATATATAGCTTACTTTGTATGTATAGGCATAGCTTTTCTTATTGCAATAAAGTGAAATTAGGCCAATTAGTGATCCCACAATAGCCTCTAAATATTCAAGGAAGAGTCAATCACTGCATCAGGCTTCATTGCTGTCTTATTTTACAACTAGCCATAGCCACCCCAACCCTACCATCCTGATTAATCAGCAGCCATCAACGTCGAGGCAGGGCCCTCACCGAAAGCTCAGATTATAATTAGTATTTTTTAGCAATAAAGTATTTTTCAATTACATTATATACATTTTTTAGACACAATACTATTGTATACTCAATAGACTATAATATAATGTAGACATAACTTTTATATGTACTAGGAAACCAATTGAGTGATTTGCTTTATTGTGATAATCACTTATGGTGGCCTAGAACTGAGTCCATGATATTTCTGAGGTATGCTTGTATTTGTTTGCATGTTTCTCCCATTAGATTGTGAATTCCTTGAGGGCAGGGACTTTCTTTGGCCTCTCTTTTTATCTCCAGCTCTTAGCCCAATGCTTGGCATATAGTAGACACTTAATAAACATCTGTAGATTAACTTTTATGCATGTTTATTCTTTATTAGTTGTATGCTTTTTGAGGATGGGCCCTATGCCTTATCTATTTTTGCATCTGTGCACTCCAACACCTAGTATACTGCATTTAGTATACACTACATACATGTTTCTTGAGTGAACGAACAGACTACATAACAGAACAGACAACATAGGACAACAGTTACAATGATAATCCATTGAAGAGCTTGAAATTTCTCTGGAACTCCAATGGATTTGAGCTCTTATCAGTAGGGGTATTCCCTCCCATACTGGATAACTCAGATAACATCTTATTTGAACAAGTCCATCCTAGGATCACGAGGTTGGAAGAAACCTTAGAGTTTATCTTATCCAACAACCTTACAGATGGGGATTCTGAGGCCAAGAGAGATTATAGGGCTAGGGTCACACAGTAAGTATCTAGGGATGGGGGAGAATTCAAATCCAGGTCTTCCTGATGAGAAGTCTAACCCTTTATCCACAGCACCAGAGGGGAAATTCTTGTTTATACCTTCCTATGAGTTTTCCACAGTTTTCTACAATGACTGGTGATATCCCTATCATCCCAGTGAACCTCAGATTGTCCATTTATTATCCTTTACACAAAATCTAAACTAATTAATATTATTTTAAATTATTTAAATTATTTTAAATTTAAATTTTATATTAATTAAATTTATTTTAAATTTAAATACTTACATTATTTTAAAATGCCTATCCTTTAATAACACAAGGGCATGAAATTCTCTATGTCTTCACCAATAATCATTTTCCATAGAAATATGGACAGAGCTAAGAAAAAGTATAGGACAGCCCAGGAGAAACATTATGCAGATTTTTGACATATGTATACATACAACTATACCACATATGTATATATTCTGAAGAATCTGGAAAAACTTAAAGGGTTGGAGAATATTATTGAATAAATGCTAGTTGAGTGACTACCTAGTCATTTGTGCAGTTATATATTGTATTCTATCTCTTTTCCCCTGGCCGAGCTGTCACATCCTCTTTGAGGATTTAGTCTTCTTTTTCAGTTAATGCTAATTTTAGACCAAATGTTGTCTGACCCATGTGAACCTGTAAGATAACATATAGGTGATGCAGTAAATTGAACCAAGAGTAAATTATTTAGTAAAGTAAACTTTGCATATATTTATGTTTAAATATGGAAGATTCAATTAGTGAAAATCATTCGCTATTAGTTACATTGTAACAGTAGGTTTTCTTAATACCAATTAGTTCACATTGATGCTTCACAGCCTTAATAACATTCTTTGGTATATTTCTAGTAACTCCTTTAATACTGTCTAGGATAAATTTCACAACTGCTATTAATGCTGCATCAATTTCATAAGTACCCCCAACAAGAAAGTACATGTCCCTTTGTCTTGGCAATTGTTTTAATTTTTGAAAGGATTTATTTTCATAAAACAATATTCATCAAGTATTTTCCTTGTAAAGATAAATGTTATAATTTTCTGAGTCAATTGATTGCCTAAAGCAATAATTGGGACACTACATTTACAAATGGATGGCCATTAATTATTGTTGTAAGTTAAATTTGAGGGGTTACTGTGCCGATGCTCGTATGTACATAAGAGGTTTACTATCTATTGGCTTTGGGGGAGAGTTAGTCTATCACAAAAGAATATTGATATTGCAATGCTGCACATGGTGTCATAACATTGGCAAAGTGGCAAAAACAACATGCAATATTTTTGAATAGCATGGCATTTCTTTGAAGTACTGCAGGCAACTGAACATAAATCAGACTTAATGACGGATTTTCCAAAGATGTTTATTAATGTATTCCTTTAATCTAAAATACCTACTCTTGGCATTCATAAAGCCAGCAAAAGGGAAGTGAAAAGTATTCCTAAACCCCAGCAATTACTTGTAGGTGCTCAGTAATTAAGTCAGCTGGGTACTGGATGATATCAAGACCAGAATACATAACATTTCCATTCCCTTAGACCATTTTAAAGACACATGGCCTACCAAATTCCTTATATTTTGTATGTACCCAAATTAAGGTCAGAATTTCTTACATCATAAATGAAATTCCTTAGGCACTCTAATTTTAGAGTATTCAAAAGTATGTTTTTTTTCCTTTAACTGTTCAGTTGTCTTTAATTTTGTATACTTGATAGTAAAAACCTGTGAAAATAGTGTAACTCTTCTGAATCTAAAAGGAGAATGTACACAAGTCAAAAAACACACCTAGAATTGTAAATTAAATATATTAGGTATAGGGCCAATAGTTGAAAGGATTCCTTACAAAAGTAAATCCTTTGGTAAAGCGGATTTTTTTAATGTCAAATCTAGATAACCACTTGTTGGAATGTTGTAGAAAGGATTCCTAGCGAAGTTAAATTGGATGAGATGACCTATTTACTTCCAACTCTTAGATTCTGTATATGATCAATAACATAGTGTTGTTAAAAGAATGGGAAAATCGGGGGGGCTAACAGTATAATAAAGATTGAATAATCAATTTCTGACTGCCAACATATTTACAGAATCTCTCAATTCCACTCAATTCCAATATTTGACAGTTCTGAAATCAGAAGTTGGCACATGCATTTTGTTTTCTAATGCCCTCTGTAGTTTTCTTCTAAGACAATAAAATCAAGAAAATGCCAGGTTCTTGAGAGTGGGGACTTTTTCACTTTGTCTTGTGTCCTTAGCACATAGTGCTGTACCTAGCACATAGATGGCACTTAATGAATGAGTATTTCTTCACTGACTGATTTGGTGAGCAATATTAGTTAATTAGGTAGCTAGGTGGCACAGTGGTTAGAGTGCCAGGCCTAGAGTCAGGAAGCCCTGAGATCAAGTCCAGTGTCAGAAACTTACTAGCTATGTGACTCTGGCAAGTCATTTAACCCTGTTTGCCTCAGTTTTCTCATCTGTAAAAGGAGCTAGAGAAGGAAATGAGAAACCACTCCAGTATCTTTGCCAAATGAGGTCATGAAGATTTTGACAAGACTGAAACAACCGAATAACAGTTGGTTAATTATGCTATCAGAGTAGCCCAGTCAGCTATGGGTTTAAATGTGACTTTATTTAGGCCTTGCCACTTGAAATTTTAGTCAAAAGATGATCTTCATATTATTATGAACAATACTGTTTGAACTAAACAAAATTATTCAGTTGCACCATTTGTCTTCAGTTTCCCATTCTACTTTTTTGTACTATCTCCCTCATGCGTTTAATGACCTTATAATAATGCCTGAATGTCCAGAGCCTTCCCTCAATGTTTTTTGATTTACAGTGAAAAAAATGTACTGAACTTGAAGCCTGATACATCTGGTTTTGAGTCCTAGCTTTGTAATTTACCATTGTATAATGTTGGATAGTCAATTAGTCAACAAGCATTCAAAAAACACTTACTGTGTGACAGGCCTTGTAAGATTTGGGGATGCTGGGACAGCTAGGTGGTACAGTAAATAGAGCACTGGCCCTGGAGTCAGGAGGACCTGAGTTCAGATCCAGCCTCAGACACTTGACACACTTACTAGCTGTGTGACCTTGGGCAAGTCCCTTAACCCAGGTTGCCCTGCCTTCTCACCTCCAAAAAAAAAAAAAGATTTGGAGATACAAAGAAAGGAAAAAACAGTGTTCCCACCTAAGGAGATTACATTCTAATGTATGTGTAAAAGATATCTACAGCGTAGGGGTAATCTCAAAGGGAAGGAGCTAGCAATAAAAAAAAAAAAACGGGAAAGGACTCTTGAAGAAAGTGGAATTTGAGGCATCCTAGATAAGGAGAGTCAGAGGATAGCTAATGTAAGTAAAGACAGCAAGCCTTCAAGGCATAGGAGACAATCTATACAAAAGTAGGGAGTTAGGAGATAAAGTGTTATGTTCAAGGAACTTTAAATAGACCACTGTACCTAGAATTAGAGAATTTATAGAATGGAGAGTAAGGTGTAAGAAAACTTGAAAGGTACAAAGTAACCAACTTGTGAAAGGCTTTGAATGCCCAACAGAGGACATTGCGTTTGATCCCGGAGTTAACAGGGAGACACTGAAGTTTATTGAGTGAAGGGAGTGACATGTTTAGATCTGGACTTTGTGAAAGTCACCTGGGCAGCTGGGTGGAGGAAGGACTGGAGTTAGGAGAGATTTGAGGCAGGGAAACTAATTAAAAAACTATGTGATCCTGTCTCTTCATTTGTTAAATGGAGATAAAAATACTTCACTAGTACAAATCAGATAATATATAGGGAAGTGATTGTAAGCTAAGCAAAGTGGATTTTTGTTAGTATTTTTTGGAGTTTGGAGTTTCCAGGATCTGTGGCCATAACCATCTCTTGTCCCCTGGTCTTAGATATGAGTTCTGTAGTTCAACCATGACCTGTATAGATTGTAAGGGCCAGGTGTCACTTGTTTAGATTGAAAAGGCCAGGACCCTAGAGGGGTGGAGTGTAAGTACGAAGGAAGTGGGCACTGGTCAGTGACTGGGAAGCCTTTAGGGTTGAAATAAACAAGCTAGGCTGCTGGGTGTGCCTTGATCAGCCCCCATCAAGGCATGGGGGCAATCTGTGTTTGCCTCAACTGGCCCCTATTGAGGCCTGCGGGGAATTAGGGGAATGTACAAGTTGCACCTGTCTCTATTGGCCCCATTAAGACTTGGGGGGAGTTGCCCTCCCCTCCCCATTCTCACAGGTCCCTGTGAGAAGGGTGATTAGGGAATGGTGTAGGAGTTGGTGCTCAGCACCCCTTTTGAGAAGGTTAGATGGAATAAAGTATTGTTAACCCCTTTGAAGCTATCTTTCCTTTATAAAAACAGATCAAAGAACATGTGCTGGCAGGCCATCCTGGGTCTGCTAGGGTGCTTGCTAATACAATGATTTATGAAGAATGAAATGTACTTCAATTCCTTAATCCAAAGAAGTAAACAATGTGGTAATTTTATATACCAATAGTGAGGGTAGATAGTTGAGTATAAAATGCCTTTTCTGCCTTTTTTATCACAATGCACAGGTAATTGTTCTTTCTTTTACGTAATTTATGTGTGTATACACTTAGGTACACACATGTATCAGTATACACACATGTATATTTATATGTATGTGTATATTCATAAATGCTAGTTCGAATACATCCCTAAACCAAAAATAATTAATTCATTCAATCCTTTATTTTAATTATAATGAATTTTTGTTCCTACAGAAAGCTATACAATAAATAATCACTGTAGTGATCTCTAAATATAACTGATTTAAAACACAGAGGTTTCAAATTATTGGAAATGCTTAGAGAAATAGTAATTTGATTCTGTTACCTAGCTGATTAAATGAAAAGGCAAACTTCTAAAGCAGTCAACTTTTCTCAAATCATCATTTATACTAAAGTGACTATTGTCTGTAAATGTAGCTTTAAAAAAACTTACAGGGGAGTTATAAATTAGAAGAACCAGAAATATTTAAGTCAGTGGGCCTACCCAAAAGTGGTTGTGCATTATTAAATGTGTTCAGTTTATATTAAAACTATGAATTTCAGTTTAGATAATCAGATGTGTTATTGACATCGTAAGACTTAGACATTGTGATTTAATATGTACATATCATGTTATGATAAATATGACTTTTTATTAAAACAGTTTTATACTATTTATTTTGATGTCATATTTATTTGTGATAATATATCAATTGTGCTTAACAGCATGTACAATATTCCACATCCAATAGCACACCTATCCATATCTTCTTCATATTTTCTCTTGTCATCATAGTCAAACAACATTCAATTTTATTTTACTGATCTTAAAATTTACATTACTATGGTCATGCATATTTTCCCTGATTCTGCATTCTTCACTCTATATCAGTTCATACAAGTCTTCCCATGGTTTTCTGAATTCCACAGTCATGGTTTTTACAGAGCACTAGTTTACATGACACAGTATTCAATTACATTAATGACCAAAAATCTGGGCAATTCCCAAGTCATTGAGAAACCACTTTGTGTCCATTTATTTACAATCACAAAAAGATCTGCTATATATAAGATTTGGTCTTTGATCTTTTGGGATATATGCCTCATAGTTGGATCTCTGAATCAAATTAAAATATAACCCAAGAAACTGCGCATTTTAGTTATTTTTTAAAGCATATTCCAAATTGTTTTCCAGAATGGTTGAATTGATGAATAGCTCCACCAAAAGCTTGTTAGTGTAACTGTCTTTCTACAGTTCCTCCAACATTGAAGATTCCTATTTTTAGTGATCTTTTTCCAGTTGGCTAGTTGTGAAGTGAAAACACAGAGTGTGTTTTGATTTACATTTCTCCTGTAATTTGGAGTAATCATTCATATGATTGTTAATGGTTCACACTTCTTTTTGAGAACTATTTCTTCATGTCTTTATTTTTTTAACCATTCATCTATTTGGTAATAACACTTAGTTTATAGCTTTATACATTTATGTTAATTCCCTACATGGATTGGCTATAAAGAATTTTAGCAGAGACATTTTTAGCAAGGAAATTTTCCTAATATTCTTATCCTAGATAAATGAATTTTGTTTAGGCCAAAAGTTTTTCCATTTTCATGTAATTGAAATTATCTCTCTTATCTTTTGCAATATCCCTGTCCATGGTTTGATTAAGAATCTTTCCTTGGATATTACTGTGAAAGGTATTTCATTCCATTTTCATCCATTTCTTTCTCTGATGGGATCCTTTTTTTTTTTAATCTATTTAGAACTTACCATGGTGTGTAAGGTTGAGGCCAATGTACAACAATTTTAAGCCAAACTTCTTTCAAGTTTCCCAGTACTTCTGGGAATTCTTCCCTAAACAATTTATGTTCTTAGACATATAGAACACTTGGCTACCAAGTTTGATGATTTTGAAGTCTTGCTTACACAGTAATCTGTTTTTCAATTTTTTAACCTGTACCAAATAGGGTTTCTTTTGAATGATGACTGCTTCACACTTTGCAGTCAGAAAGGCTACTCTACCTCCTTTTCTTCTTTTTTCATTATCTCCCTTAAGATTAAGGACCTTTTACTTCTTTAATTTAATTTTGTTATCATTTTGTCTACCTCTATAAAGTAACCACTTGGTAATTTTCTTGTTAGAGTTAGTATCAATATTTTTAGTTAATTGATGTGCTCCAACCATGAGCAGGGACTACTCCTCTAATTACTTAATTATTTATTTAAAGAGTGTTTTGTAATTGCTATTATATAGAGAGGGTGCGTTAGTAGATTGACCCAGAATAACCCTTCTGTTATTTCAAATGTGTTTTCCCTTTTGATTTTTTCCCCTCAATATTTTGTTGCTGCTATATAGAAATGCCAGCATGTTCTAACATGCTTGTTGATGAGCTGGTTTTCTTTTAACAGTGTTATTTTATTTTGTTTTTTTAACTACTCTGGACTTTCTTGCTCTTGGTGCATGATCTCTGAGACAGATTTCTCATTTCTAGTGGGCATTTCTTCATCTTCATTGATGGTATAATATTTATTCAATATGCTATGATTCTTCTTTAAAATTTTACTCATTTTACTTTAATTTTGTTAGTTTTACTATTGTTCTATGCACTTAGGAGCTAGGCTTATACCCAGCCCCTTTTTCTTGGACTTTTTGTCCTTCAATCTTTTTCTTGTATTAACAGTATCTCGTTCCTTCCTTTTCTCCTAAATTTCAGCCCACGCACCTTCCAGTGCCACACAGACATTGAGGTTTTGTACCTTCAGCCTTTTTTTGCTGGGCATGAAGGACAAGCTGACTTCCTACCCATGGTAAACTTTGGGCAGAAGACTAACCACTGGTGTATCTCTGGTCACTTTTGCTTTGGTATCTTCCTTCAGGTGCCTTTTACAAATTATTCCTTGACTTCACAATTGTCTTGCCTATAGGAGAGATATCTTTTGTTTACATTTGTTCTGATTCTGATGCTTTGCACCTCTTTGTTCTTTTCAGAAATATTTCTCCTGGGGCAGCTAGGTGGCACGGTGAGTAGAGCACTGGCCCTGGAGTCAGGAGGACCTGAATTCAAATTCGGCCTCAGACATTTGACACACTTACTAGCTGTGTGACCTTGGGCAAGATACTTAATCCTAATTGCCTTTCCTTCCTGCCTCAAAAAAAAAAGAAATATTTCTACCATTTTTATAAGAACACCTAGGATTTTAATAAGTCCAAGTGTGATGACTCCATGGTCCATGATAGTTTTAGAAAAAATTTGTTATAAATATGTTTGCAGATCTTTTCAATCTGTTGCCTGTTTGTTATTCTCCTCCTAGTTTCATCCTTTAATACCCTCAGATTGACTTTGTTTCATTGGGATAATCATTAAGCTTTTTAAAAAACTGTTTTATCTTTCACTGCTTCTCTCTGTTTTGTTAGACAATCTAGCTTACAACCTTTCACCATATTTTCTCTTTAAGATAATTTCCAGTCATTTCAAATCATGCTGCCTGAACTCCTGCCATCTTCAACATACTGCTCAGCCTTCTCCCATCAAATGATAGAGCTCTGACCCTGGCATTCCAGGATCTGATAGGTGAACTTTAGCCATATTTTACTTCAAATGTGGCTTCCATATAACTTTTTGGCCATTTTCAAGCCATGTCATCACATATAGCCTAGCCTTTTCCACCCCACTTTCTAGTTTACTATTGTATCTTGCCATCTTTCATTCAAATGTAAACTATGTGAGGGCAGAGACTGTTTCCCTAGCTTGTATAGGTATCTCCAGCATTTAGCATGCTGCCTAGAAAATGGGGAGGACTTGCTTAATAATTTTTTCATTCATTTATTAATTCCTTACAAATGAGTTTATATTCTAAGGTATTGAGACCTTTTACTGCCATATTTCTCTTCTTGGAAAATAAGAAATCTTCATTGATTAAAGTGCTTTCTTGACTCTTTTGGTATTTTCATTATGCCAATTAATTTGTGTTGCTTTACCTTCTTATGAAATTATTGCCATCAGTGTTAATATCCTTTTCTCATCCATATTCCATTTTTTTGAATCAATAACTTGTTTAAATGGGCCAGGTAGCAGATGTTTATTTGAATACTATGTATTTTGAAAGCTTTTAAAAAAATTTTTAGCTTTGTACTTTTTTTAGTATTTAATATAATGAATAATTGGTTTTATTGTATATGATCATATGGTTCAGGAGTTATTACAAAATTAGTAGCAGTTAATTTCTATTCTTTTAAAAATACTAGTTTCATCTTGCTATATTATTTAGTGCTCACAACATCCAGTACCTTCCAAGTTTTTTTCCAAAGAAAATATTCATCATGTGTAACTATGAGGCTTCTTTGTAACCTGCAAATCTTTGAACTCTCTACTTACTTAGTCCTGATCCATATTTTCCAACACACTTTTTGTCATTATTACCTATTCCATACTTTTCATGGAAGTCACTTAGTCCTGAAATATGTATTGATTTCAAATGTATTCTTATAGCATTCTTCATAGATTTTTTTTACCTCTTCATTCTCCTCAACAGATGTTGGTATATAAGCTGTAATTATGTTCATGGTGGTCTTTTTGCATTTACCTTGACATTTATTTCTGCTTTATTTTTGGCTTGGCATTCCATAAATAGAAAACTTGGGACAGAAAGACATTATTCTGTAGATTAAACTGATCTCATTAGCCAATTTGTTGGCTTGTAGGTAATAAAAAATGCCATCAAGAGTTTGTAATATCTAAAGATCTAAAATGTTAGAATGGATTAATGCAGTTTTAATGGAATGCTGTAATAGTGTATCAGAGAAAATAAAATTATATGTGTATGAGCACACACACAAAAACATACTCAAACCTACAACACTGAAGTCTACAATCTTTGAGGATAATGAGTAAAGTGACTGTGTCTGTGCCCTAAAGGAAGAAACAAAATGAGTATTATGTACTACTAGTAGTCTAATGATAATGATATGAGACAGTCATACTATTAGATTTACACTAACTGAAGAAAAAAACTTATATTCTCTTCTTAAATAAAACAGAAAAAGTAGTCAAGCATTGTGGAGTTACTTTGTTTTAGCAAGTGGTAATGGTGGTGATGAGGTTTCCATTTGAATACCATTTTCTTACACTAGACAAGGGAGAGCACAATGATATTGTTCATAAGACAAACTTTCAACAACAAAAAGAATTAAGAAAAAAGGTTCTCTAATTAATCTGTTCAGAAACAACAATATCACATCTTTTCAGTTGATTAAGGGAGGAAAATTAATAAACTCAATATTCTTCTTATATTATATGACCATAAATAACCAATCTACCTTTCATTGAGTTTTCTTTGGTGTTGTCATATAGATGCACACCATCATTTAAATGTATTTTTTAAAGAGAGAAAAGACTAGAATCACCAAGTATAGGTCAATGACAACTTCCATTTTAGGGAAAATACTAGAAGTGATCATTAAAAAGATGGTTAGCAGATAGAAAGATTAAAAAGCTAGCTTGATTCCATTAAGAACAGATCATGGCACAATAAACTTATTCTCACTTTTTTCATAGGACTACTATTGGGGAAAGGTAGATATTATATAGTTTACCTAGACTTCAGCAAAATAACTGACAAAGTCTGTTGCCACTGATCTGGTGGGAAAGATGAAAAGATATTATAAAGTCATAGTACAAGTGGATGGATTTAAAACTAGTTGAATGGTGTTATAAGTTTGGCAAGAGGTTTCTAGTGGAGTGTCACCCAGAATTTGTGTTTGTCCCTTTGCTGATTAAACATTTTAAAACAATAGCCTGAATAAAGTCATGGGTTGCCTTATTAAATCTTCAGTTGTCAAGTGACAGAGTCAGGCTCCAAAAATTCTTGGAAGACTATTTCACTGAGCAAAATCTCATATGAGGAAATAAAAGTTGGAATAAATTTAAATTGTTACATGCAAGTTAAAAAACCCAACTTTTAAATAGTGGAGACATGCTTAGACACTATTTTATCTAAAAAATCTGAAGGTTTTAGTGCATCATCTTAATATGAGTCAGCAGTGTGATGTGGCTACCAAAAAGTTATTAAAATGTGGGGGTGTACTGAGTCAGCTTTCAGGAATTAGTAAGTGATAAGTCTGCTGTACTCATTAATATCTAGTCAGACCACCTCAGGGGTATTTTCTTCAGTTCTGGGTACCAGAAATTAAGAAAGACATTGATAACCTGAAGAGCATCCTGAGTAAGTTAACCAGGGTTGATTGAAAGAACTTGAATGTTCAGCCTGGAAAAGGAAAACCTGGGGACAAAGGATGTTGGTTGTCTTCAGTTGTTTGGAGGTTGTCAGGCAGAAGAGGAATCAGACTTGGCCTGCTTAGAGGGCAAAAACCAGGAGCACTCATTACAGCTGCAAAGAGGCAAAATTAGGCTTGATGTTATGAAAATGTTTGTAACACTGAAGAGTTATCCACAACTTTCTCTCCTCTTACTCTCTTCTTAACTTCTGACAATTCAGATTCTGACCTAATTATTCCACCAAAACTGCTCTCTCTCCAAAGTTACTAGTGATTTCTTAGTTGCCAAATCCAATGACATTTCCTCAATACTCATTCTCCTTGACCTCTCAGAAGCCTTAGAAACTGTTGATCTCCTTGGGACTTTCTTCTCTCTAGGTTTTAGGGGCACCACTTCTCCTGGTTCTCCTACTCTCTTATTTGGTTACTCCTTTGTGTCCTTTGTGGAATCCTCTTCCAGATCATTCCCTTTCACCTCAGCAGGTGTCCCTCAGGATCTGTCCTGGGCTCTCTTCTCTTTTCCTTCTGTACTACTTCCTTGGTGATTTCCTCAGTTCCCATGGATTTAATTACCATCTTTATGCTGATGATTCTCAAATCTACCTGTCCTGTCCCAACTCTTTGCTGACCTCCAGTCTCAAATCTCTTAATGCCTTTAAAACATCTATAAGTGGAAGTCCACTAGATGTTTTTGACTCAATATGTCCAAAATGGAGCTCATTATCTTTTGCCCTAAAGTCTCCCACTTTCCTACTTTCCTTTATTACCATAGAAGACAACAACATCCTAGTCACCCTGGTTTTTTTTACTACCTCTCAGCTCCTCTCTGCCCATCTGAATTGTCACCAAGGCGTATTTCCCCTTTGCAACATCTCTTAAACATGCCCCCTTTTCTCCTCTGGCACTGCCAATGCTCTAGTTCAGGCCCTCATCATCACACGCCCACATTATTCTAGTAGTCTGCCAATGGATATGCCTACCTCAAATCTCTCCCCAGTCCCATCCATCCTCCATTCAGCCACTAAAGCGATTTTCTTAAAGTGCAGGTTTGATCATGTCACCCTCCCACCCACCCAATAAACTCCAGTGGCTTCCTATCACCTCCATGAGCAAATAGAAAATGGTCTGTTTGGAATTCAAAGCCCTTCATAATCCAGTCCTCTCCTACCTTTCCTGTCATCTTACACCTTACTCCCTGAAACATATCCTTTGATACGGTGCCACTGACTTCCCTGACGTTCTGTGAACAAGACACTCCATCTCTTGATGATGGGAATTTTTTTTCTGGCTGTCGCCCATGCCTGGAATGCTCTCCCTCCTTTGCTCTGACTACTGACTGCCCTGGCTTCTTTTAAGTCCCACATAAAATCCCACCCTCTATAGGAAGTCTTCACAAACTCCTCTTAATTCCAGTGCCATCCTTCTAATAATTATGTCCTATTTATTCTGTATGTGGCTTACCTTGTTTATATTTCTTTCCTTATTCTCTCCCATATTAGATGGTGGACTTCTTGAAGGAAAGGACTTTCTTTTGCCTTTTTTTCTATCCTCAAGGTATAATTAGACTGACACAGAATAGGTGCTTAATAAATGTCTATTGATTGATTAATTGAAATGGAATGGTGTACCTCAGAAAATAATGAATTTCCCCCCACTGAAAGTCTTCAGGCAGAGGCTAGATGACCACTTGTCAGTTATGTTGGGGTTAGTATTAGTTTTCATATATAAATTGAACTAAATCTACTTAAAAGACATTTCAAACTGTGAATTTATGATTTCAAATTTTATATCACAAGAATTGGAACAATAAGGGAATGATATTGGTAAAACATAGTACTTTAATAAAATAATTGCTAAAACAGAATGGATAGGCTTTTGCAGTTATGCTGGAAAAAGAACCCCACACAACTAGCATCAGTAACTATATTCTTTTGAAAATGATTGGTAACCAGAAAAGCAGATGAAAAATGTCAATTGTAATTATGTATTTTTGTTAGATGTCTCAGTTTATTAACAAGGAGAAGTACTTAGCCTAGGAGTATTTCAATTCTTTCACTGAACAGAAAGGTTTTCTTTCTAAATGGTCTAAAAAAATTCAGAAATCTGAAAGCATTCCATGTTTACTTACCCTGCTACAAAATAAATCTGCTAAAAGAAGATAGGTATTCTCTGTTAACTTATGTCTCTTCAACATACAAAAACTCTGAACTTAATAAATAGATCATATTTTAATCAAAATGAAACTTCCATCTGAGAATAAAATGTAGTTGTCATTATTACTGTGTAAATACACTAAATTGAGGGGAGAAAGTACTTATAATTCAGTTCAATGCAAAATGCATTAATTAAACACTTATTATGTATCTAGGTAACATCTCTACTAGGGAACTGGGAATACAAAGGCAAAAAATGAAATATTCTTTGCCCTCAAGAAGCTTACGTTCCATGAATTAACATGCATATGTTTTACCAATTAATGCCAATGAAATATAGTTATCAAGGAGAACATATATTTTAAAGTTGTTTGAAAAATCCACAAAAACCTATATTTTCTTTTTAAGCTCAGTAGTGTCTTAGACTTTGCATCACTTTAATATATTATGGAACTTTGTTGAGTTCTAGATTATGATGTATCTCCATTATGGATACTAAGAGACTGTGATTAATATTGACATTAAAGTTCAGTTGCTATAAAGTTGTCTTTAGATTCCTTTGATCAACAATTGCTTTGTGTCTAGTTCCAGTGTTAATTGTTATTGAACTAGGAAGTGGCCAGGTGACATGATACTAATGATAGGTAGTCAAGAAGAGAAAAGTGAAGATTCTCAATTATTATCTAGCTATACCACACAACCCTACAGCTAGGTTCCTAAGATACTTCAGTCAGGAAACTTGCCTAATTTATCAATGATATATATATATATATATATGTATATATACATGTATATATGTATATTGCCCCAGAAATGCTGGATTACTGTATATTTGAAATCATAAGAAATATATTATTGCCCCTGGAGTACATTTTTGTCTTTTTAAAAATATATTTTTATTTCTTTCACTAAATATTTTCTAATTACATGTAAAAAATTTTGAGTTCCAAATTATCTATCTGTTTCCTGTGCCCCCCCCCACTTTAAGAAGGCAAGCAAGTTGATATCAATCATACATATCAAGTTACATAAAATATATTTCATCATGGGTCCTTCAGAATCATCTTGGATCATTGCATTGATCAGAGTAGCTCAGATCAGAGTTGATCATCGTTACAATATTGCTGACACTGTGTATGATGTTTTTCTAGTTCTGTTCATTTCACTTTGCATGAGTTCATGTTAAATCTTCCAAAGTTTTTCTGAAATCATCCTGCTTGTCATTGCTTATTTCACAATAATATTCTATCGCAATCACAGCCCTGGGTCTGTGACCTAGTAGTCTTATTACTGGGGCAAAGGCTATTCAAGACAAGGTCAAAATGATTAATATTTTAGAGATATAAAGGGTGATATCCTGAGTAAGTTATGGGAGCCTGGAAAAGTGTACCTATCAGATCTATGGGTAATGGCAGAGTTTATGACTAACCAAGAGACAGAGGAGATTATAGTAAGTAAAAGATAGTTTTGATTACATGAAATTAAAAAAGCTTTTGCACAAACAAAACTAATAAAGCCAAAATTAGGAGACAGGAAGCTGGGAAAACACTGTTTTGCAACCAGTTTCTCTGATAAAGGTCTCATTTCTCACACATATGGGGAAGTGAGTCAGATTTATAAAAAAAAAAAAAAGAGTCATTCTGTAGTTGATAAATGGTCAATGGATACGAACAAGTAGTTTTCAATAGAAGAAATCAAAGTCATCAATAGTCATATGGAAAAATGCTCTAAATCACTACTGATTAGAGGAATGCAAAATAACAAAACTCTGAGATACCATCACAACTATCAGATTGGCTAAAATGACAAAGAAGGAAAATGACAAATGCTGGTGGGGATATGGAAAAATCAGGATAGTAATGCATTGTTAATGGAGTTGTGAGCCACTCTAACCATTCTGGAGAGCAATTTAATTTGGAACTATGCCCAAAGGGCTAATACACTGTGCATACCCTTTGACCCAGCAATTCCACTACTATATCTGTATCCCAAAGAGAACAAAGAAAAGGGGAAATAACATAAATATTTATAGCAGATATTTTTATGGTGGCAAAGAACTGGAAGTTGAGGAGATGTCCATCAATTGGGAAATGGCTGAAAAAGTTGTGGTATATGACTATGATGAAGTATTATTGTGCTATAAGAAATGAATAATCGGATATTAAATTGCTTGTCTTCTCAAAGTGGGGTTAGGGGTAGGAGGGAAGGAGAGAATTTGGAACTCAAAAGTTTAAAAAATGATTGTTAAATTTTCTGTGTAATTAGAAAATATTTTACAAAATAAAAAATAGCTAAAAGAGAAAATCAAGTTTTCTTTTCAACTCTACTCTTTTCATTGGGAATGCTTGAAAGTTCTCTTTCATTAAATATACATTTTCCCCCCAAAGGACTATACTCAGTTTTGCTGGATAGATTCTTGGTTGTAATCCAAGATCTATTTACTTCTGCAATGTCATATCCCAAGCCCTCTGCTCCTTTAACATGGTAGCTGCTAAATCTTGTGTGATCCTGACTATGGTTGCCTGGTATTTGAATATTTTCTTCCTGGCTGCTTGATGTATTTTCTCTTGACTTGGGAGCTGTGAAATTTGGCTAAAATATTCATGGGAGTTTTCATTTTAGGGTCTCTCTCAGGAGGTGATTGGTGTATTCTTTCAATTTTTATTTTACCCTCTGGTTCTAGAATATCAGTGAAGTTTTCCTTGTAAATTTCTTGAAATGTGGTATCTAGGCTCTTTGATTATGGCTTGCATTGAGTCCAATGATTCTTAAACTATCTTTCCTTGATATATTTTCCAATTGTTTTTCTGATAAGATACTTCACATTTTCTTCTATTTTTTCATTGTTTTGACTTTGTTTTTATTATTTCTTGATGTCTTGTGGAATCATTAATTTCAGGCTTTTTTTTACACTGCTATTTTTTTAGCACTATTTCTGAGTGTTTGGAAGTTTTGGGTGCTTCCAAGGAGGTGTGATCTGGGAAGAGGTCTGGTCATTGCTCTCCTGGCCTGCACCCTAGTCTTTTCCCAGTAACAGCCCTTAATCCCTTGGGATACTGCTCCTACATGCCCCTTAGGATGGGAATGATACTGTTCCTCAGGGTCCCTGAACTCTTGGGACTGGCAGTGATACTGTTCCTGAGAGTTCCTGATCCCTTGGGACCAGAAATAATAGTGTTTTGGGGGTCAATAATCCCTTGTGACCCAAAGCAATATTGTCCCCCAGGTCTTGTCCTCCCTCACACCAAAAGTGCTCCTCTCCACATTTTAATTATTATCCAGCAGTTGGTATAGGTAACAGAGTTGCCATGCCACATCTGGTCCTGCATTCAGTGCTAGCACAAGGATCCCCTATAATCTTTTTTTGGTCAGTTGCCAGTTCCCCTTATCATCTCTGGCTTGAGAGCTTCCAAAGCTGCAGCTGCTGCTACCCACCATCTGATGGTCCTACCACTGGTGTTTCATCCATGCAGACCAAAGTCCATCCTCCAACTCTGTGTCATAGATCTCTCTTTTTGGCCTACTAACTGTCTTGGTTTGGAAGAATGTCTCACTCTGACCTTTTGTTGTTTCTGCCACTCCAGAATTCTATTTGAGGTGTTGTTTTAAAATTGTTTGGAGGGGAATGTTGGAAAGGCTCAGCTGAGTGTTTTCTCTACTCCCCCATCTTGGTATCACCCCTCAAAGCCATCATTTTCAATTAAATTTCAATTGCCTATCACAATATCCTTTAGAAAAATCATAGCTTAGTTTAATTTTATTTTAAAGATGAGACATACATTTTTAAGAATTTATGTAGTCTATTTACACTGATGTTATAAAATCATTGTTTGTTACATTCAACTAAGAAGTAAAATAATTAAAAGATTTTCATATTGTTGAGGCTCCTTTGTAAAACCTGAAATGATGATTTTAAAATTTTCTTTTTTAAATGATGCATTTTAATTTTATTTGATATTAATTTCAGAACACAAGGTTCTTTCTTCCATTATCTTGTAAGAAAGATTAAAAAGGAAAGAGAAAAAAGTACTTCACCAAAACCAATTTACAGATAAATTCCATATTTTAGTACGTGCTATATTCCACAAAAATAGTCTCCTACATCTTTAATGAAGGGAAGGAGATGAATTTTTTTTCAATTCTTCTCTAGTACTCAGATTGTTTTTTTTTTAAATTTTATAGTATTCAGGTGGTTTTTTTTAAATGGTTCCTTCCATTTTCTTTATCATGGTTATCATATATTTGTTTTCTCAGTTCTGCTTACTTCACTCATTTGCTTTTCCATATTTCTTTCAATTCTTCATATTTGTCATTTCTTATGGCACAGCAATATTTTATTACATTTATATAGCATTTTTAGTTCAGCCATTCCCATTTCATATGGGAACCTTCTCTGTTTCCATTTCTTTGCTACCAGAGAAGGCATTATTAAGAGGACTCTTGGTTTTTATGGAGCTTACCCTTCTGTCTTTGACCTCCTTGAAGTATGAACTTAGCCATGGTATCTGTGGATCAAAGGGTATAGATATTTTATTTAGTTTTAAAAATCATAAAAAATTCACTTTAAAAATCACAAAAATCAAAGTATTTTAGAGAAGCTATGGAACAATGAACCGTTCTACCAATATTATATTAGTGTACTTTGTTTATATTCCTGTAGCCAGTCCACACTGACTTTTTCCATTTTTTCTCCTCTCTACCAACTTCTCAGGTGTACAGTGAAATCTCAAGGTTGTTTTGATCTGCATATCTCTTATTATTAGTGATTGAATAATTTTTCTTCATAAATTTTGACCACATCAACTTGGTGTTGCCTGCCAGTCTTATATTTGTATAAATTCCTCAAGTATATTGGCTTTAAATGCCTTATGAGAGACATTTGGTGCAAAGATCCACCCCTCCCCACCACCAATAGTTTCCCTTCTTATTAATGGTTTCACTGATTTTGTTTGTGCACAAGCTTTTCAATGTCAATTAAAGTTATTTATGTTATATTCTGTGCTTTGCCTTGCTTGCTTATGAATTATCTTCATAATCATAATTGCAGAAATTGAAAATTTCCTCTAGTAGTAGTCTTCCTTCTGTGTTGTTTGATATCAAGGTTGCCTGTGTAAAGACAATGTACTACTCTACATTGAAGTGTATTGGTTTAAATTGCAGGGCTAAGCGTATTTTCTGCCAAATTACTTTAGAGATTTCCCAAGAATTCTTGTAAAGTGAGAAGTGCTTCCTCAGGTAATATATGTTCTTGGATTCATCAAATACTGATTATTCAGTTTGGCTATTTCTCATTTTTACTTATGTAGTCTGTTCCAGTGACCTTTTTCCTGTTTTTTAAAAAAAGTACGAAGTAATGATTACTGATTAATACTTAATTTGATATCTGGACTTGTTATTCTCCTTCCATTCAGCCTTTATTAAAAGTTGTTATAGACTTCTGAACTCCTAGACATTTCCTTCCTTCAAATTTATTTTGTTATTTTTAATTAGCACTATAAAGTAACCCTTGGGAATTTCATTAGTACAGTATGAAATCTATAAATTAATTTATTAGTATCACCATTTTATATTATTGGCATGGCCTAGTTATGAACAATGAACAACATAACAATTATCTAAGTCATCCATTGTTTCTTTAAAATTTTTATGTAATTATGTTTGTATTTCTTGAGTGTGCATAATTAAATTTACTACAAGATTGTTTTGTATTTTCTAATTATTTTGAATGGAATTTCTGTTGTTTTCTATTGATTTTATTATTGCTATATGTGACTGATGGTGAAGTTTGGTATTTTTTATCCTGCTTCATTATAGTCTTTAATGTTTTACTAGTTTTGCTGAAATTACTAAATGTCTCAATTTGTTTCTTTGCTGACTTTCTGTTTATTTTAAAATAGAGTTTTATTGATATTTTGATTTTACATTGCTTAGATTTCCCCTTGTATCCCTGCCTTTTCCTCTCCCAGAAAGCCATACCATTTCTCCTTGGATTTTCCAAAACAAAGGAAAGGAAAGGAAAGGAAAGGAAAGGAAAGGAAAGGAAAGGAAAGAAAAGAAAAGAAAAGAAAAGAAAAGAAAAGAAAAGAAAAGAAAAGAAAAGAAAAGAGAAAAGAAAGGGATGAAGCAGAGAAAAGATTAGCAGACCAATGAGTACATGGGGGAAAAGGAAATTATGTGCAGTGTTTCATACCTCAAGACATGTCAACTCTGCAAAGGAGTAGAATATGGTGTCTTCTCATATTTTTTTTTTCTTTTCAGCCAAGCTTGTTTATATTTCCACGATATTTTTTCTTTTTGATTCTTTTAAGTTTTTTGTTCTTTCTGTTTACATTGTTGAAGTCATTGTGTATATGGCTTTCCTGGTTCTACTTATTTCATTTTGCATAACGTCGTGTAAATCTTTTGTACTTCTCTATATTTGATATTCTCCTTGTTCATTATTTCTTATTGCAGGATATTCCATTATGTTCACACATCACAATTTGTTTAATCATTGCTCAAGTGATGTACACCTACTTTGTTTCCAGTAATTTGCTACCATAGAAATGTTACTATAAATATTTTTTGTCTATGAAACCTACCTTTTTATTCTTCCAATGTCTTGGGGTAAAAGCTAGTAGTGAAAGCTCAGTGTCAAAGAATGTAGACATTTTAGCCACTTTATTTCCAAAATTCCAAATAACTTTTCAGAATGGCTATAGTAATTCAGAGATTCACTAAAAGGATGTATTGACTCCTCTATTTGTTTTTGTGAAATTGATTTTTTTTCCATATAATCCAAGCTTTTCTTTTTTCTTTTTTTTAAAATTTATATAATATATTTAGTTTTCAGCATTGATGGTCACTAGAGTTTGAATTACAAATTTTCTCCCCATTTCTACCCTCCCCCCCCCAATCCAAGATGGTGTATATTCTGGTTGCCCTTTTACCCAGTCAGCCCTCCCTTCTGTCACCCCACTCCGCTCCCATCCCCTTTTCCCTTCCTTTCTTGTAGGGCAAGATAAATTTCTACGCCCCATTGCCCGTGTATCTTATTTTCTAGTTGCATGCAAAAACTTATTTTTTGTTTTTGAACATCTGTTTTTAAAACTTTGAGTTCCAAATTCTCTCCCCTCTTCCCTTCCCACCCACCCTCCCTAAGAAGTCAAGCAATTCGACATAGGCCACATGTGTATCATTATGTATAACCCTTCCACAATACTCATGTTGTGAAAGACTAACTATATTTTGATCCTTCTTAACCTATCCCCCTTTATTGAATTTTCTCCCTTGACCCTGTCCCCTTTTGAAAGTGTTTGTTTTTAATTACCTCCACCCCCATCTGCCCTCCCTTCTATCATCCCCCCCTTTTTTATCTTCTTCCTTCTTCTTTGCTGTGGGGTAAGATACCCAATTGAGTATGTATGGTATTCCCTCCTCAGGCCAAATCTGATGACAGCAAGATTCACTCATTTCCCCCTCACCTGCCCTCTCACCTCCTCTGACAGAACTGCTTCCTCTTGCCACCTTTATGTGAGATAATCCACCCCATTCTATCTCTCCCTATCTCCCTCTCTCAATATATTCCTCTCTCATCCCTTAATTTTATTTTATTTCTTTTAGATATCTTCCCTTCATCTTCAACTCACCGTGTCCTCTCTCTCTCTCTCTCTCTCTCTCTCTCTCTCTCTCTCTCTCTCTCTCTCTATATATATATATATATACACATACATATATACATACATACACATTGACTCATATATATATATGTATATACATATAAACATATCTATATCTATCTATCTATCTATCTATATATATATATATATATATGCATATTCCCTTCAGCAACTCTAATACTGAGGTCTCATGAATCATACACATCATCTTTCCATGTAGGAATGTAAACAAAACAGTTCAACTTTAGTAAGTCCCTTGCAATTTCTTTTTCTTGTTCTTTTTCTTGATTACCTTTTCATACTTCTCTTGATTCTTGTGTTTGAAAGTCAGATTTTCTATTCAGCTCTTGTCTTTTCACTGAGAAAGCTTGAAAGTCTTCTATGTTATTGAAAGTCCATGTTTTGCCTTAGAGCATGATACTCTGTTTTGCTGAGTAGGCGATTCTTGGTTTTAATCCTAGCTCCATTGACCTCTGGAATATCGTATTCCAAGCCCTTCGATCTCTTAATGTAGAAGCTGCCAGATCTTGGATTATTCTGATTGTGTTTCCACAATACTCAAATTGTTTCTTTCTGGCTGCTTGCACTATTTTCTCCTTGATCTGGGAGCTCTGGAATTTGGTGACAACATTCCTAGGACATTTCTTTTTGGGATCTATTTAAGGAGGCAATCGATGGATTCTTTTAATTTCTATTTTGCCCTGTGGCTCTAGAATATCAGGGCAGTTCTCATTGATAATTTCTTGAAAGATGATATCTAGGCTTTTTTTGATCATGACTTTCACGTAGTCCAATAATTTTTAAATTATCTCTCCTGGATCTATTTTCTAGGTCAGTGGTTTTTCCAATGAGATATTTCACATTGTCTTCCATTTTTTCATTCCTTTGGTTCTGTTTTATAATATCTTGATTTCTCATAGAGTCACTAGCTTCCACTTGCTCCAATCTAATTTTTAAGGTAATATTTTCTTCAGTGGTCTTTTGGACCTCCTTTTCCATTTGGCTAATTCTGCCTTTCAAGACATTCTTCTCCTCATTGGCTTTTTGGAGCTCTTTTGCCATTTGAGTTAGTCTATTTTTTAAGGTGTTGTTTTCTTCAGTATATTTTTCAGTATATTTTGGGTCTCCTTTAGCAAGTCATTGACTTGTTTTTCATGGTGTTCTTGCATCCTTCTCATTTCTCTTCCCAATTTTTCCTCTACTTCTCTAACCTGCTTCTCAAAATCCTTTTTGAGCTTTTCCATGGCCTGGGACCAGTTCATGTTTTTCTTGGAGGCTTTTGTTGTAGGCTCTTTGACTTTGTTAACTTCTTCTGTCTGTATGTTTTGGTCTTCTTTGTCACCAAAGAAAGAATCCAAAGTCTGAGACTGAATCTGGGTGTGTTTTCACTGCCTGGCCATATTCCCAGCCAACTAACTTGACCCTTGAGTTTTTCAGCAGGGTATGACTGCTTGTGGAGTTAAGAGAACTATGTTCCATGCTTGGGGGCGTGCACCAGCTCTGCCACACCAGCACTCCTCCTTCCCCAAGAGCCCCCAACCCAGACTGGACTTAGATCTTCAGCAGTCTCTTCACTCCTGCTCTGATCCGCCACTTAATTCCTCCCTCCAGGTGGGCCTGGGGCCGGAAGCAACTGTAGCTGTACTTC
This sequence comes from Trichosurus vulpecula, assembly GCF_011100635.1. Lineage (NCBI taxonomy): Eukaryota > Metazoa > Chordata > Mammalia > Diprotodontia > Phalangeridae > Trichosurus > Trichosurus vulpecula. The sequence goes on from NC_050577.1 coordinate 180,058,001, forward strand.
TGTAGCTGCCCCACCTCCGCCGCCCCCAGGGCGGTAGCCGAACTGCAAACTCCTTCCACTCCCACAGCTTTTCCCACTAACCTTCTCTGCTGTCTTTGGTGTTTGTGGGTTGAGAAGTCTGGTTACTGCTGCAGCTCACTGATTCAGGGTGCTAGGACACACTCCGCCCAGCTCCTGGTCTGATTGGTCCATGCTGCTCTTGCTGGGCTCTGCTCTGCTCCGCTCTGCTCTGCTCCCTGCTCCGTGCGGGATAGACCTCACCCAGAGACTATCCAGGCTGTCCTGGGCTGGAGCCCTGCTTCCCTCTGCTGTTTTGTGGCTTCTGCAGTTCTAGCATTGGTTCAGAGCCATTTTTTATAGGTTTTTGGAGGGACTTGGCAGGAAGCTCATGCTAGTCCCTGCTTTCCAGCCACCATCTTGGCTCCGCCCCTTGTGAAGTTGATTTTTAAGAACAAGTATACACTAAAAAATCCCAGGAAGACATAGGAGTTAGAAGTAACACAGTTCAAAGATTTCCTCTCACTATGAAGAATAAATAACAACCACAAATGCTGCACAAAATAGCAAATGCCTAGAAGAGGAATATTGAAAGCTCACTATGAGATAAGTTGTTCCTTTATTTCATGCTTGTCTTTCTTTTTTATTTGTAATTTAATATTTTATTTCCCCCAATTAAATGTAAAAATAATCTTAATATTCTTTTTTTCTTCTTTAAATTTTGAGTTCCTAAATCTCCTCCTCCCTACCTCACTCCCCCCCCACATTGAGAAGGCTAGCAGTTTGACATAGGTTATACATATGTAGCCATGCAAAACACATTTCCATGTAATTCATGCTGTGAAAGAAAAAAAAAACAGGCAAAAAACCCAAGAAAAATAGAGAAAGTAAAGAAAAATTGTGCTTCAATCTGCATTCACACTTTACCAGTTTTTTCTCAGGAGATGGATAGCACCTTTCATCATCGTAAGTCCTTCAGAATTGTCTTAGATCATTATATTGCTGAGAATAGCTAAGTTATTCATAGTTGATCTTCATAAAATATTGCTATTATTATGTACAATGTTCTCCTGGTTCTTCTCATTTCACTTTGCATCAGTTCGTGTACATCATTCCAGGTTTTTTCTGAGAGCCTCCTGCTCATCATTTCTTATAACATAATAGTATCCCATCACAATCATGATCCAGCCATTCCCCAACTGATGGACGGCCCCTCAACTTACAGTTCTTTGCCACCACAAAAAGAGCTTCTACAAATACATTTTGTACAGGTAGGTCCTTTTTTGAAAAAAAAAATCTTTTTTGGAATACAGACCTAGTAGTGGTATTGCTTGGTCAAAGGATGTGCATGGTTTTACAACCCTTTGGGGCTGAGTCAGTATACAATTTCATCAACAATGCAGTAGTGTTTTAATTTTCTCATATCCTCTCCAACATTTGTCATTTTCCTTTTCTGTCATATTAGCCAATCCGATAGGTGTGAAGTGATAGCTTAGAGTTGTTTTAATTTTCATTTCTGTAATCAATAGTGATTTAGAGCATTTTTTCATATGACTATGGATAGCTTTGATTAATTCATCTAAAAACTGCCTCTTCATACCCTCTGACCATTTATCAATTGGGAAATGACTCTTGTTTTTATAAATTTGACTCACTTCTCTCTATTTTGGAGAAATGAGGCCTTTATCAGAGAAACTTGCTTGAAATTTTTTTTTCACATTTACTGTTGCTAACTGTATTCCCCTCCATCCTATTCCCCTATTTATTCTATTTCCTTTCTTCTTTCACTCTGTCTCTCCTCAGAAGTGTTTTGCTTTTGACTTTAACCTCCCCCAATCTACCCTCCTCTCTATTAGCTCCACCCTATTCCCTACTTATCCCCTTCCCCTTCTACTTTCCTGTATGGTAACATTTCTCTACCCCACTGAATGTGTGTGTTATTCCCTCTATGAGCCAATTCTGATGAGAGTAAGTTTTACCCACCCCCATCATCTCCCCCTACTTCTCCTTGACTGTAAAAGCTTTTTCCTGCCATTTTTATGTGAGATAATTTACTCCATGCTACCTCTCTCTTTCCCTTTCTCCCACTATATTCATGTCTTATCCATTAATTTTATTTTTTAGATATCACCCCTTCATATTCAACTCACACTTGTGCCCTCTGTCCAAATATACTCCTTCTAACTACCCTAATAATGAGAGAGTTCTTATGAATCACAAGTATCACCTTCCAATATAGGGATGTAAACAGCTTAACTTTAAGTCCCTTATTATTTCCTTTTCCTGCTTACTTTTTTATGTTTCTCTTTAGTCTTGTATTTGAAAGTCATATTTTCTATTCAGCTCTGGTCTTTTCATCAAGAATACTTGAAAGTCCTCTACCTCATTAAATATATATTTTTCTACTTGAAGGATTATACTCAGTTTTGTGGGGTAGTTGATTCTTGGTTTCAATCCTAGATGCTTTGTCCTCTGGATCTTTTAATGTAGAAGCTGCTAAATCTTGTGTTATCCTGACTGTGGCTCCACAATACTTGAATTGTTTCTTTCTGGCTGCTTGCAATATTTCCTCCTTGACTTGGGAACTCTGGGATGTGGCCATACTATGCCTGGGAGTTTTTATTTTGGAATCTCTCTCAGAAGGTAATGGGTAGATTCTTTCAATTTCTATTTTACCCTTTGGATATAGAATACCAGGGAATTTTTCTTGGAAATTTCTTGAAAGGTGATGTCTAGGCTCTTTTTTTTTGATCATCAGAGAGTTATGTTTACTACTCTCCTCTTTTGTTCTCTGTTCTGTGAGTGACCACAAGCACTCATTTCTCCACTCTCCTGTGGCCACAAGTTCTGGTGTGCTAGTTGGCCTCCTTGCCCTGGTACTGAGACCCAGCACTGCAACCCAGATCTGAATATGGGCAATGCAACAGAGTCCTGCCCCTGGTACCAGCAAAGGGATCCCTATATTCTCCTTCTGACTAGTTGCCTGACCCTGTTAACATTTCTGTGTTGCGAGGTCTGGAAACTACCACTGGTGGCACTGATTCTGTCACCTCCAAGGCCTAATGCTGGTTTGCTGGGGTGCTGCCTGTACTGTAATGCACTCTACTCTGACCCAGTGAAACACATCTTTTGTGCAAATTTTCTAAGGTGTCTTGGGCTGGAAAACTCTTTCATTCCATCCTTCTGTGGCTTTTGCCTCTCCAGAATTTGTTTTGAGGGATTATTTAAATGTGTTTGGAGGGGCTTAGGGAGTGCTCAGATGACTCCCCACCTTTTCTCCACCCTCTTGGCTCTTCCCTCAGTGCCTGTCTTTCAAAAGTTTCTTCAACATTAACTATTCTCATCTTTTTTCATCTTTTTCAATTTGCTAGCTATTAGGTTAAATCAGGATATTTCTCTTATTATTAGTGATGTAGAAAATTCTTTCATACACATTTGTTAATAGTTTGTGATTCCTCTCTTAAGACCTATTTGTTTATATCCTTTTACCATTTGTCTATTCAGGAATGGTTTCAGTCTCATATGTCTCTGTAAACTGTTTATATATCTTGGATACCAAATCTTTATCAGAGATATTTGATACAAAGAATTTTTGCCAGGCAGCCAGTTACCTTCTTATCTTCAATACAACAACCTTATTTGTGCAAATGCTTTTCAGATTCATTTAATCAAAATTTCTATTTTATCCTTTGTAATTGTCTCTATCCATTTAGTTAAGAACTTATTTACTGACCATAGCTGTGAAATAAAGAATCTACTTGTCTTCCAATTTTTATGGCATGGTCTTTAATATTCAGAATGTGTAGCCATTTTGAGTTTATTGTGGAATATGGTGTAAGATGTTGATTTGAGCCTAATTTCTGCCAAACTCTTTTCAGTTATTTCCTGAGCTCTTATCAAAGAGATATTCTCTGCTGTTTTCTAAGTAAAATATGTTATCTGCAAATAGTGATAAATTTATCTCCTCTTTGCCAGTGTTTATGCTTTTAAATTCTTGACTTGTCTTGCTGAAATTGCTATCATTTCCAGAACTGTATCAAATGATAGTGGGAATAAGAGAACAATCTTTTTTTCTGTAAGGATTATCTTGTGGTGAGTACTTTCAACATTCTTCTTCCAGTCATTTATTGCTCTTTGTTTTCCAGCATGTAGGAGCTTTGTTGTTGTTATTGTTTTTAATGAAAGGGGATCTTTGTCCTATATTACTTCTCACTTCTGTGTCTTCCTAGGATTTCCTGTTTTACACAGTACTTGTTTTGAAATACAAATGGAGGAGGCAGTGTAAGGCAACATTTTGACTGAAAATAATTTAGGCATTTTACTCAACTGAAGACTCATTATAAATCAGCAGTGTGGCATAATGGCCAGTGAATACTAATGTGACCAAAGCTACATTTGGGAGAGGCATATTGTCCAGAATTAGGTAGGTGTTAGCCTGGTAGAACTCTGCCTTGGTCAGGCATCTGGTGGAGAATTGTATTCCTTTCTAGGAAGTGCAGTGAGAAGAGGGATCAACCTGGATGCTGAAGGAACTCAAGAGTAGTGTGGTGCTCTAAAAAGAGTGGCCTACCACTTATTATCTGTATGAATTTGGGAAAATCACTTAATGTTTCTGTAGCTTCAGTTTCTTCACCTCTAAAATGAAGAGTTTTGAACTATATAACTTTTAGGGTCCTTCTAGGTCTAGCTCTATGGTTTTATTATTATTCCATATGAAGATCAATATGTCATATGAATTTTGAGTAATAAATACCAGGAAATCTTCATTTTTGTGAAGTATTTATTAAATAAAAAGAATGTGTTGACTTCAGGGGGAAGTGCCTATTTTTTTCTCTGACTTAAGTTAAAGCAGTGAATTTATGGTTATAGGAGAGATGAAGCATTTTCTTCTGTACTCCTTTGTGACAACTAAAGTAAAGGCACCAAAATACCAAAAACAAAGTTTATTTTGGTCAGACCAATAATGCAAAAAGGAGTACACATTTGATTAAGACATTGGATAGAATTGTATAGGTGAGACTTTTAGATAAGATTTATACTTACACAAAAGAGACTTTTTGAAAAATTCCCCAGAATTAAATTTAGATGCTTTAACAAATGGAGGATTGGTTTAGTTTATATTTCTAAACTTTGCCAAGTGTAGAATGAGCTGTGCTGTTGCAGAGAAAAATCATGCATTTGTAAGCTCCCTCTCTAAGGGCTTTGTTAGTATCCATCATTGCCTGAGTGAGTGTGTATGTGTCTGTGTGTGGACTGTATCTTGAATGTAAAACATCTTCTCTTTCAGTGTTACAATATTAAAATATGGCGTCAACAAATCATCTAGGACTTTTTTTTACATCTTTTGTTGCCTAAAAACAAAATAAAAGGATGATTTTTATTGATAAAGAGATTTAAGTTGTTACATATTCCCTCAACCCTAGGAATTTATTTCTACTTCAGAGAAAGTTTATATTTTCCAGAAATGTTCCATAGGTATTCTAAATCATACCATAGACACCTGTACCCATTTATGGGTATGTTGGCCAGCTCAGATGAACTAGAGAATAAGTTGGACTTTTGTGTGAATGTGTGTTTCCCTTTAAAAAAAACCTCACCAGTCTCATCATGCAGAATTTAGTGGGAAAGTTGTGTTTCCCTGTTGACACTGTTTAATGTAAATGATTTATGATCACTCTATATGTATACACAATAGACATTTTATATATTATATTGTTCTTAGAGTAACATGATATATAAATGTTATTGCTATAAATTCTGTACTTGGTTATACATATTATATCATGTATCTAGTTGAAGTATAAAGGCTTACTGTTCTTTGGTTATTTCTACTCAGCTGGTAACTTAGGTAAGCCTGGTTAAGACATATACAGAAGTACTCTCACCATGCACAGCTAGAGGATGTAGTGGCAACTCTCCAAAACTGCTTTTGGCAATGTTCCAAGGTTATGACAGCCAAAAAGAGAGATGGAAAAAGTCAAGCAGTTTTCCTCAAAAATATGTCAGAGATATCTTATTTTTATGACAAAATAGAGATCTAGGTTAGTAATGAGGAAATCAAGCTAGAAGGAAAGATATATTAAAGAAAAGTTGCTGAAACTTGGTTAGGGTATTTTATTTCTAAGTTCAATCAGGATGCAAATAATAAAGTAATAGTGATTTACCTGTAAATATACTTGACATTATTAAAATTGTAATATATGAAAAAAAATAAAAAAAAATTGTAATATATGGATATAAAAAATAAATAATTGAAGTAAAATTGTAGTATGTTTCATGTAAATATTGAGCACAGTTCATGACTATTTGATACTCAGAAGTTAGCAGTCATTTAATATTTTGTGGCTTCTTCATATTAATGATTATTCTGATTAGTAATAGTCGTGTTTTCCATTAATAGTATTTTAGATAGAAAATATGCCTTTCTTCCTAGGGGAAAAGGGGGACACAAAGAATTCTAAAATCTTTTTAAACTTACATTTTAGGCATGAAAATAAGAGTTGCTAAATGTAAAAGACAACATTGGTCCTGGGGGAGAGGCCCACTACTGACATCATTGATTAGTATGGTCCTTTTGGGCTTTTTTTGATGTTATGTATGCTCATCAAATTCTACAGCCCTGAAGTAAATCTTAATGTAATAATTAGTTGTGGTCTAGAAGGATTCTATTATATTTACACTGTTCATATTCAGATAGTAATTTCCTAGTCAGTTGCATTGACATAGTTTTGCATTTGCTTCTCACCTCTCTCTCCCCACCCCCACATTAAGCACTGATTTCTGCACAATCACTTTGATTGGCCATAGTCAACACAAATCAGCTGTTAAAGAGGCTGATATGACCAGATCAGCCATTTTAAAATTCTAGTGGTGTCTATTATGTAAACACAGGCTAAATTTAAGCAGTTCTGAATGTGTAAAGATTGGAGACTCAAATCTAGTACGTTTATACGGACTTGCAATGGTGTACATTTCCTTTTTTTTCTTGTACCAAAAAGAAAACATTACTGAAGTTCCAGTGGGTTATTTTCATGGTTAAAGTGAAACCACAATTTTTATTTTAAAGTTTTATTCCTTACAAGTTTGTGAAAGTTTCCTAGCATGTGCATGGGGAAAAATCTGTACCTCACCTTCTATCTACATTTGTATTAAGGCAGGCACAACATTACATTCAAAACCAACATATTTGCCTAGCTAGTTACTTCCCCACCCACACTTAAGGACCCTACAGGAAACAGGGCAACAAAGAAAAGTAGAAATAAAGGCAATGACAGTTTTCAGGTTGATTAAGAAGCTCACAGTAGAAGTTTACATATTGTGAAACTGTGATTCCTGGCCATTTCCTGTGGTGACAGAGACAGCTTGTGGGCCTTTGGGGAGTAGATGAAGGCCCTTGCTTGCCATGTTGCTTTGTAATCAGGTAAGAATAGAAGTACAAAAGGAGAGAATAGTCATAGAACAGAATGCCAGAGAAGAAGTGATCATGGCTATTAGGTCAAAATAGATGAATCAACATTGAGAGAGTTGTGTGGGTGTGCTGCCTTATGCTTTTAAAACAGGTAAGTAGAAAAAACACTTTAACTTGGAACAGAAAGATGGTCTTGCTCTGATACTTTACTTTCTGTCTGTGAAACTCAGTTTTTATTTTCATAAAATGAGGATAGTAATGTTTGTACTACCTACCTGAAAGGCATACTATGAGGTAAGTCTTTTATGAACTGTTATTTGCCATATAATGTGAGTGATTATTACCTGTGTCCGCACAAAACAGTAGATAGCCTCCAAAATTCAAAATATTAAATCAATGTCATAAATATAAATGTAGAGCTCATGAGTAAAATGAAAAGAAAATGCCTTAATTTTAACTTTCACTACGAACAATGCTATGTAAATGATGCTGTCCTCTTATGAAAATAATGTAAGGATAACACTGAAATAAGAAATAAAATTTGATTTTTTTGCTCCTAATTTGTTGACTTTCCTGGTTCCTGTTATGACCAAATTGGAGGGGGCTACCTTGGCTTCAGAGGGCAATGTATGTCCATGAAATAGAACTGAACTAATTGGCTCATGTGGAAAATTTAACCTAAGACCCTGGAATCAGTAATACCATGCTAACCAACTCAGTTAATGGATTACATGCATTTAGTGTGTGAACCTATATTGTACTTTATTATTCTCTAGTATAGATTCTACAAAAGAGGGTGCCAGCCTCTTTGAATATTTATGTATATTATTATTTTAAATGGAATTAAATGGCAAGTCAACAGACAACACTTACTAAATATAGGTTATAGATGGAAAGGATTAGTGGACTTCATGCATTTGACCTACAGAGAATCATAATTTCACCAGTTCCCCATACGCAATTTTTAAAAAGCTTGCTGGTGCCCTGAAATTTTAATTGTTACTGGTTCAATGGAAAGTAATGTGGCATACTGGTTCATATTACTACAGCAGAAGCATTAATATCAAGAATCTGTGACTCTAGAAATACAAGATGCTTTAGTTTAAAAAAAACATGAAAAACCCCTTCATATACTAAATAAGTTGTTAAAAATTAAATTGTTTTTAAAAGATAGAGACAGTATCAAGTCTTATCTGCTTTCTGAAGAGGCCTGTCCTGATTCTTAGTTATTTGTGATCATCTAATCACTGTATATCTATCTATCTATCTATCTATCTATCTATCTATCTATCTATCTGTCTGTCTTTTTTATCTATGGGTACATTATATTTGCCTAATAGAATATGAAATTTTCTGAGCAGAAATTACTTTACTATTGTATTTGGGTTTTCAGACTTTAGCACAGGCCTAGCACATAGTAGGTGCTCCACTTAATAAAGGTTTCTTACATGATTACTTTTGTTATCAACTTGCTTTGCCAACATTCTCTTATTTACTAATTATTTTTACCTGCCTTCTTAATCCCTTTCTCATTTAAAGCCATCATTCTGACTCAGATAGTTGTTCCCAGTTACACTAGCAAATTTTATGATAGTAATGCAAAAATTAATGTTTGGTAAAAAAAAATAATGATGAAGATGGTGACATTGACTTTGGGCAATTAGTAACTAAGCATATAAATCAAGGTTCAATTTCCATTTTTTTTCCTCTATTTGAAGCATGAACTTATTTGTGTGTGCATGCGTGTGTGTGTGTGTGTGTTGTCTTCCCTAGTGGAATGTAAGTTCCTTAAAGGCAAGAACTGTTTGTTTGCTGATTTTATATCCATATATCCACAACACATTGCTCAGATAATAAATAAATAAAAACATAATAAATGCATTCATTCATTCATTCGTTCATTCATTCATTCATTCATTTTGTGAGGGAATTATGAAATCTTATATATAGCCAAGCTCATTGTCTCTAGGTTTAGCTCATTTAGGGAGGAAACAGGACAGAAATAATATATTACAGTATTGGAAGGGGAAATTTTTGGCTAAAGGCAAATGCATAAACTCTTCAAAGATCAAATTAAAATGAATGCATTCCATTTATTTTTCTTCTCTCTCCTTTTCTGTTCTCCCATATCTTCCCCGTTTTTAACCTGCCTTGTTTTTTAACTCTTTTCCTGCTTTTCTGTATCATTCTACAAATTATACCACTACAGTTATTAAAAGTGATTACTCCCTCTGAAATGAGAGAAGCTTGTGACAAGAGGAGAGATCCTCCCTTTTGAAAATCCATTCTAAAACATCTTCAGTCTATATAAGCTGTAAGCACAGATAATAATAATAATGATTAATTTATTATAGCTAGCATATATGTGTGTAGGTGTGTGTATGCACACATACATATTCTTTGAGATTTGCAAAGGAAACCTTAAAAAATAAAACAAAATATGTAATCTTGTTTGTTCCTCACAACAACCTTGGGAGGTCAGTGCTATTATTTATATGGATAGATGTTTATATATATTTATATATATATATATATATATATATATATATATATAATACCTATAGATGTTATACATATAGATGTTATACATAGATATTATATAGATAGATATGACAGATTATTATGTAGATAGAGAGATTATATAGATAAAATATATAGATATTTCATAGATGAGGAAACTTAGGCACACAGAGGTTAACTGACATGCCCAGGGTCACATAGCTAGGAAGTGCCTGATACCAGATTTTAACTCATTTTCCTGACTGTAAGTATAGCACTCTGTTCATTGCAGCACCTAGGTTTTGTAACAAAAAATTCTTTTCCCTGATCCTGGATAAAAAATATGTTCTTTAAATTTTAAAGACTATTAGGAAATGTAGAAAGAATTAGGCTTTCTCTTGACTTCTTAGAGACAGAAGCATCAACAACCAGATTCTGCCTGTCCCAACTCATATGTAACAAGAGGATCAGAAGGCTAATGTATTTCAGGCACCTTTTGTTAAGAGGGAAGTAATTTGGATAGTCCCTTAGACTTCATTAAGATAGTACTTAACATAAGTTGTTTGAGATCTATTTCATCAAGATATATCTTAGAGATATTTTGAATTCCAAATGAAATTTAATTGTTTTTTTCTTTTATTTTAATTGATAATATTAATGATGAATGATTTTATTCAACATATTTTTCGTGGGCGATGGCAAAAGCAAAATTTGCTTCCTAAGATAGGACTGCTTGTTCATTTGAGAGTCACAAGGAGTTATAAGCCCCCAAATATAGTCATTTAAAACTTGTTGTTCTTTAGTCATTTCAGTCATATCTGACTCTTCATGACCCCATTTGAGGTTTTCTTGTAGAGATACTGGAATGGTTTGCCATTTACTTCTCCAGGTCATTTTACACATGAAGAAACTGAGACAAACAGGGTTAAGTGACTTGCCCAGGGTAACACAAGAAGTAAGAGTCTGAGGCCAGATTTGAACTCAAGAAGTTGAATCTTCCTGACTCTCTATTGGGCCGTCTATCCAATGTGCCACTTTACTTCCTTATTTGAAATTACATGTTGGCAAAAGTTCCAAAAAATTGTAATATAATATAAGAGAAAAGTCTTGATGATTTTATTCATGAGCTGTCCATTGGTCAGATGATCTGGAAGGAGCAAGGGAAACATGAACAGGAAACTTGGCAAATCATGGAGGTGAATTTCAAATGCTTTAAAATTATATATAATTATAAATTTACATATATGTATACACATATCCACATATATATGCATTTATGCATATACACATGGGTGTGTGTGTGTATACATATATATATATATGTATATACACATAGACACATATAGAATTGTGGACTAGGAATATGAAAACTAAAAGGAAAGAGTCCGTTTTCTTAAGTAGTTTATATTTTATAGCCTGGAGATTCAGATAAAATTATTTTCCCCTATCATGAGATTCTTTTGGTTTCTATGAATAAAATGAGGTGCTCATTATTATTTGCATAAAAATTAGTCAGAGGCTTAAATAATTTTAGACCTCCATAGTCCTTTGACTATGTGCTCTATACTGTATATTTCCAACTATAGAATTTGGTAAATCCAAACCAGATTTTGTGGAGGATTAATTCCCTCACTGCATTTAATCTGAAAAATAATTGTATTTTCTTAATTAGATTCAGCCAAACAGGGAAAACAAAGAACAGTAAGAAATGAGAACCAAAAAATGAAATAGCAGCACTTGACAATACAAGAAATTAATTGATTGGTTGAAGCTTTAAAAGGTCTAAGTAAAATGAAGTGGTTGAAAGTAGGTGGCTGTTTTGGTGTATGGCCATGAAGCCTAGCATGTCTTGTGTGAATGACACACCTTTCCTTTAAAGAGTTATTTAAAAGGAAGCTATTAAAATGAAACCTTGAAAAAAACTATAGCATCTGAGAGTGGTTGAAATACAATCAGTTTAAGATAACAAAACTCTTCAGTCCTCTATGTCCAATATTTATATAGCAAGGAAGGAAACTTTGCACAATTAAAAGAATGCTGAAAGTTGAGCCAGAGGATCTAGCTCCAATATGGCACAGTGAATAAAGTGCTTGCCATCAGAAAGTTCAAATATGGCCTCAGAGACTAATCGGGTGTGTGAGCTAGTCCCTTAAACTCTGTTTGCCTCAGTTTCCTCAACTGTAAAATGGAGATGATGGTAGGCACTACATAAATGCCCTTTCCTTTTTTTCCCTTCCCCCAATACTATCACTAATCTGTATGTTGGACAAGTCATTTACCTCCCTTGGGCCTCAGTTTCCTTGTCTATAAAATGAGGAGATTGGACTAAATGTCTTCTAAGGTCTGACTCTATATCTATGATCTAATGATCCTATGAAAAGGAGTGGCTTGGAGAAGAATGAAAACACAAAGGAGCTAGAAAAAAAATGCCTAGTTACTTTCTGCTTCATAAAACAAAAACCTGATTGGACAAAGAAAATTATTACTTCCAAGAATTTGTTTCCAAATTATATATAAATACAAAAATAAGCTATAGGCTTGGTTATATATTCATGCCACCATTTTCTTTTTTTTTACCTATTTTTTTTTCCTTAAAGATTAATCCATAACATCCCACAGTGGAAGAAATGAGTACTTCAGAGTGTGTGTGTGTGTGTGTGTGTGTGTGTGTGTGTGTGTGAGTCCTGTATCGTTGGCCATTTCCAAGTCATAATGTAAGAAATATCATTATGCAATCTACCAATCCAACTCTGCAATGTTATTTTTGAAATATTTTCTTTCTCTCATTGATATCTGCCAACTATTTCCTTTTAACCTACTTTGTATTCAAAAAGTTTAAAAAAATCATTTTTGACTGTCAGAACAGTTGTAAAGTTTAACCAGTGGTTTAGTATTCATTCCCTTTTGTTCATCTCAAATCATTCAAAAACTGCAAGCAAAAATAAAATTTATGCAGTAACTTGGATTCTGACAGGTGAAAAACTAGAACTATAATTTTTTTAAAAAAAATTCAGTTCTTAGCTTTAGAAAATTTAGCATTAAAAACAAGAAGAGGAAGATGTCATTAAAGAATATGAAGTAGCCCTTGTATCTCCTAATAGGAAACCATAGTGACTGAATAGGAAAGACTCGAGAGTTGTGTTGCTCTGTGAGCGGGGGTGTAATTTAGTGAGCTGACAGGAGGAGTGAAGGATCTCCTCAATATCTGTGTTTGGCAGAAGAGATGAATGCATACATCAGGAAACAATGTTTAAGTGTTTTATTTCCTTATTTCAGCCTGTCAAACTGTCAGCGTAGTTAATGGCCACCAAGAGAGAAAGAGAGAGAGAGAGAGAGAGAGAGAGAGAGAGAGAGAGAGAGAGAGAGAGAGAGAGAGAGAGAGGGAGAGAGGGAGAGAGGCAGTAGGGGGAGTGGAGAAAAACAGAGGTGTTATGGAATCTGAAAGGAAGAAAGGAACCAGGACAGCATTTGCATGTTGCTGTGCCACAATGGTTAACTGGCCACAAAAGCCTTCCTACATCCATCTTTTTATTGAGATGAAACGTATCATCATTATCACTGTACTTATAAACTGTCAGTTCTCTCTCTCTCTCTCTCTCTCTCTCTCTCTCTCTCTCTCTCTCTCTCTCTCTCTCTCTCTCTCCCTCTCTCTCCCTCCCTCCCTTGTCTCTCTCTTCCTCCTCCTCCTCCTCCTTCTCCTCTTCCTCCTCCTCCTTCTACTCCTCCTATCTGTCTTTCTCTGTCTCTGTCTCTCCCTCTGTCTCTGTCTCCCTCTGTGTGTCTCTCTGTCTCTGTCTCTCTGTCCTCTTGTCTCTCTTCTCCTCCTCCTCTTCCTCCTCCTTCTCCTCCACCTCCTCCTCCCCTCTCTCTCTCTCTCTCTGTCTCTTTCATTGTTGATAGCTATGATTATTTTATTGAAATCCATACTAATTATTAACACTTAACTTTAGAGAACATAATGTTGTTAAGTGATTGTTATAATCAGCTTTGGTTCATTATTTTCTTTGCATAATAGCTTGCTTGTGAGAGTAAGCCAAACATATCACAAATACCTGTATCAAACTTTTACATGTAAAGCCATTGTGGATTTTTGGATTTTTTTAATCCATTAGAGCAGTTTAAATTCTGGAAAGGTTAAATCAGACTTAATGTTAACTTTTTGTCATACATCTATTGAAATGTTCAAAAATTAATATTTTGAGCTTTTGCCCTTGAAATTACAAAATTGTTTGGAAATGTTAGAAAATTTCTTCAAAAACTTAGAAATAGTTATTTCATGAATACTATGATTTTCTAATTGTAGTACTTTCAAATCTTTGCTAATATAGATCTTAAATTTATATTTTCTTGTACAGATAAAGAAAAGACATCCACCATTCAAAAATAAGCTCAAGGTAATATTGATTTTTTTTCCATAAATAACAAATTATATCTCCTCATAAATGGAAAATATAATTGGGTTTATTGCCATAGCCAATATTATTCCCATTATAAATTATATAAATTGGTTTGTGTGGTTGTGGAGTGGGAAAAGCACTGACTAATAATTGAGAGGCATGAAGGGATGGAGATGTACCTATTACTATTTAATCAGACTCACATGAAATATCCATGTAAGAACAGAAAATCATAGCAACAAGTGCAAGAAAATGGTGCTCAACATATTAGTGTTATAATGTAAAACCGTCTGTTAAACTAAATTAAATTCCTATCCAGGCCACTTTTTTAGTTGCCAGAATGAAAAAAAAATGACGAAGTCCTTTTCTTCAGGGACTTTTTAATCTTAGAAAGAAGGTACAACACACATAGTCACACACACACACACACACACACACACACACACACACACACACAGAGTTTATATCCAATAGAATGAGAGCTCCTTTTTTATTTTGGGGTTTTTTTGGTCTTTTTGTCACCAGTACCTCATAATAACAATCTGCTTTATGTGTAGTAAGTACTTAGTAAATGTGTGGAATTTAATTGTGATGACTATGAGTCAAGGTAGATCAGAATAGGAGCAAAACTGCTCCAGAAAATACTTTAACAAAATTTTGTGAAGAGAAAGATTGCTTGCATATGTATGGATTAGTTTGTAACTATGAATGAGTTCATGTATGAATGTGAGTCAATTCCATTTCCTAAGTCCAGAGGATTTTTCTTCCTAATGAAACAGAGAACAATCAAGTTCTCTTACCCAATTTACTTCCTACGCTTAGTGGCAAATGCCTCTTTAAATGAATAATTTTTTGTGGTCAATCATCATCTACATAAGAAAAGGAAAAACAGAGAGTTCACAAATAAAACACATTTGTGTAAATGAGATTTACTGAAGGATATTCCACACAACTGAATGATTCAAGAAAGCTGAAGATGGGGGATGATACAAGATTTTTCATGATGAAGGATAGCGATAAAGATGGCTCTGTAGTTTTCCCTTTACAGTAAAGATCTGTCTCTAACTTGTGTCAGTGATGTTTCACCAGTTTTTCTCACTCCCAGGAGTTTTAAGACATAGAGTAGTGAAGAAGGAAAGGTGTTACATGTTACTTCCATCCCTAGAGCTATGTCTTGGGATCTTTGGTTGAGGAGGAAGAAAACAAGTGGAACAGGAGAACTCTGTGTGTCTCTGTGTCTTTGCCTTTCTGTCTCTGTATTTGATAATTGTTTAATGAAAGTGAAGGCCTGAGAAGATATACAGAGACTAAGGGGGTAGGGTAAGATATTTTTTAAATTTACATCAGTTGAACAGGAGCTATGTATTAAATAGAGGGACAGAAATAAGACGTATCACAAACTCAAAACTTTTTGTTTCAAAATGAAAATATGGAATAATTAAAATGCAAAAAGTCTTTTTGGGAATAATTGGTTCATAGGCAAAATAAGTATGAATAAAGTAACTACTTGAGATCTTTCTAAAACTGGCCGGAGTAGGCCTTTATATACTATATATGACAGTGAAAAGAGGACGATATTCAATACACATTTAAGTAAAATAAGTGTTTATAATGTGGTTACTTGTGCTAAAGCTGAAAGTTTGGAATAATTAGATAAAAGATTAAGAAATTGAAGGTTAAAAAAGAACCTATTTTGTTTTTTAAAAAAAAAAACATTCTAATTTTCTATGCATTTTGGGCCTGGAAACTAGAAGCTGATATTTGGAGTTTTAGCACTGACATCTTTGTCCTATGTGCTAAAATATAACTAAAATAAGATAATTATTGCTAGGTTGTCTTTTCCAGTGGCAGGAATAACTCATGCTCTCAGTTTATGGGAAGTTTAGGCAATCTGGAAGATAAGATGGTATATTCCATTGTGAAAAGCTGAAAAAAATCCAACTGTATTAGATGGAGTCAATAAAAGTAGTATATAAACAAGGGACTTAATTTGAAAAATGTGTAATCAAAGCCAAGAACCCATGGAACATTTTAAAATATCAAACACTAAGAACTCTCAGTTGAAAAGTAAACAAGAAGTATTAAAATCTATTAAAAAGTAAGTGTTAGAATCATACGGAAGTGATTTATAAAACAAGCTAGCCCAATTATGACATAATCTTTTGTGGGCAAGATGGAAATATATGAACTGAATGAAAACATATTTAGGCAGATTCCCAAAAGGTTGACTGAGTAATCCTTAATAACTGATAATAATGTAGAGGGCCCAAAGGATCTGGTCTTCAACATTTTTATCAATGATATATTTCAAGCCATTGAAAATGTTTTTTTTCAAATTTGTGTATGTAATAAAGGTGGGAGAGAAAACTTCCATTTTGGATGACAGAGTCAGGATTCCTAAAGTTCTTATCAGACAGAACAGTTGATTGAATCCCCTTAGGAGAATGTAAAATCCTTGAGGTCAGGGATGATCTAACTCTTGTGTTTCTATCCTCAGCTCAAATAAAGTAAGTACTTGGCATACATTGTAGACAATAAATGTTTGTTGATTAATGGAACAAGATGAAATTTAATAATGATAAATGTAAAGTACAATACTTGAATTACAAATCTATTTCATAAGTGCAATAATATGGAGATAAAATGAGACAATAGCTCCTATAAAATATTTGTAATTGTTTATTTTTAACCTGGAACTTAATATATGCCAAGTGTTTGATATCCAAAGAAGTTAGTGGCATTCTAGGATGCATTAAGAGTCATAGTGGCCAGGACAAAGAAGGTGATAATTCTACTGTACACTGCCCTAGTCACTTCCTACCTAGAGTAGTTTTCAATTCTCAGCCCTACATTTTGTTAAGGATAAAAATGGAGCACATAGAAAAGAGGGTGGCAAGGATTAAGGAAAATTGGTTCTAATATGAGAACTGGTTGAAAGAATAGGGGGTGTTAGCCTAAAGAAAAGAAGAATTGGGGGTTATAGTAGTTCTGGTCACCAAATTTGAGGAAGAATACTGATAAAGTGGACAATATTTTTAAAATTTTAACCACCATGGTGAATGATCCTGAAGTTCATGCCATATCTGAATTGGTTGAAGGAACTGTCAGTGTTCAACATGTATAAGAAAGAACTTAGGGAGTACATGATAGATATATTCAAATATTTTAAAGACTCTGATGTAAAAGTCAATTAGACATTTTCTGCCTAGTCTAGAGGACACTTCTAGGAAAAGTGGGTGAAAATTTCTGAAATTTAGGCTTGCTAGAAGGAAACTTCCTAAAAGTTAGTGTTCAAAAGTAGAATAACAAAGATTGAATGACTACTTGGCAGTAATGTATTAGGGAATTCTTATACACATGTAAATCAGTTTAGAGCATGAGTTCTTACCTTTTGCTGAGGGGAGATGCTAAAGTACAGTTGTAGGCTATTGAAAATTAAACTGTGAACTTCAGCAAAGTTGCAGGATAAAATTAACCCACAGAAATCATCAGCAGTTCTATATATTACCAACCAGGTACAGCAGAATGACATAAAAAATTCCATTTAAAATGACATCAGACAGTGTACAATATGTGGGAGTCTGTCTGCCAAGAGAAACCCAGGAACTATATGAACCCCGTTGCAAAATACATTTCACACAGATAAAGTCAATGTAAGCACTTGGTGAAATATTAATTGCTCATAGGTAGGCCAAGCCAATATAATAAAAATTACAATTCTAACTAAATTAATTTACTTATTCAGTTCCATAACAATCAAATTGCCAAAACTTTATTTTGTAGAGCTAGAAACAGTCATAATAAAATTCATCTGGAAGAACAAAAGGTCAAGAATATCAAGGGAATCAGTAAAAAAAATGTGAAGGAAGGTGGCTTAGTAGTGCCTGATCTCAAACTATATTTCAAAGTGCTCATCATCAAAGCAATCTGGTATTGGCTAAGAAATAAGAGTAGTGGATCAGCAGAATAGATTAGGTACACAATACATGATAGTGCATGACCATAGAAATCTAGTATTTGATAAACCCAAAGATCCAAGCTTTTGGAACAAGAAATCTAGTTCCAGGGGAACTAGAAAGTAATTTGGCAGAAACTAGGTATAGACCAACATCTCACCACTGTATACTGAGATAAGGTCAAAATGGGTACATGATTTAGACATCAATGGTAGTATAAGCAAACTAGGGGAGCGAGAAATGGTACCTGTCAGATTTAGGAATAAGAGAAGACTTTATGACCAAACAAGAGATAGAGAGCATTATGGGATGTAAAATGGATATTTTTATTACACCAAGTTAAAAAGGTTTTGCACAAACAAAATCAGTGATGACAAGATAAGAAGGGAAGCAAGAAACTAGGGGAGAACAGAGTTTCTCTGATAAAAGAGCAATTTCTGAAATAAGTAAAGAACTGAGTCAAATTTATAAGAATATGAGTCATTCATCAATTGATAAATGGTCAAAGTATATGAACAGGAATTTTTCAGAAGAAGAAAATCAAAGTTATCTGTACTCATAAGGGAAATGGTCTATATCACTACTGATTAGAGAAATGCAAATTCATATAACTCTGAGGTGACACCTCACGCCAGCAGGTTTGCTAATATGACAGAAAAGTGAAATTACAAATGTTGGAAGGGATGTGGAAAAACAGGGACACTAATGCACTGATGGTGGAGTTGTGAACTGATCCAACCACTTTGGAGAGAAATTTGGAACTATGCCCAAAAGGCTGTAAAACTGTGTATATACTTTGACCTGACTTCTACGTACCCTAAAGAGATCCAAGAAAAAGGATATAGATGTATATGTACAAAAATAGTTGTAGCAGCTCTTTTTCTGGTGGCTAAGAATTGGATATTGTGGGATTGTCCATCAATTGGGGAATGGCTGAACAAGTTGTGGTATATGATTGTGATGGAATACTATTGTGCTATAAGAAATGATGAGCAGGATGCTTTCAGAAAAACTTATTATTTGACATAAAGAATAATTGGCAAAGCAAAGTGGACTCCATGAGATGGGATGGTGGCAGTTAGACATCAGCAACTTATTATTTCAAAAATGTTTTTGTGATTTCACTTTTACCTGATCTGCAGATTGCAATCTCTTGATTCATTAATGAAGATTACACATTCATTATTTGGTGTCCTCCCCCCCACCCTAGAAAAAATACTAACTAAATGATAATTACTACCTGTTCTCAGAGCATAAAGGAAGGGAAAAAATAGACCTTTAAAGAAGGAAGTTGCAATGCTCTGACCTACTCAAGGTCATTTTGAGTGAAATTGAGAAGAGTGAGTTTAAAAGGTATTGTCCTTTTCTTCTGATAAGCTGTAGCTCTAAGGAAAGCAAGAGATTGCCTTCTTAACCAATTTTGATAGCTCCAGGAACACGGGCAAGTATTCAACTCAGCAGTTGATACTAAGGGCTCTGTTTCAACACATCATTTGAAAGGGTTAGCCAAAAAAATAATTCTTTCCCTTCAATTCCCATACTACCTAGAAGTCTCTGATCTTCTTGGAATTCCAGATGTTCTAGTAAATATTTATAGGTACTACAGTTTTCATCTATACCAGTAGAATAACTACTGGAAGAAACATAGCTAAAGTAATATGTGTATCTTATTTTGAACAAATCAGGAAAAATGTGATAAAGCAGAAATACATAGTTGAAAGAAGAATGGATTTTTTTCAAGCAAACTTGGATTTGCATGTTTGTTTTGCTATTACTTAAAGAGCCTTGAGTAAGTCATTTCATTTCTCTAGACTTCAGTTCCCTCATGTGTAAAATGAAAGGTGAAATGATCTCAAATATCTCTTTTAATTCAAAATTCCTGTGGCATGTAAAATATAAAGCCAAATTATAAGAAAGAGAAGATCAGTCTACAAAGTACTGATAAAATAGAAGAGGGAAGTGTAAAACGTATGTGAAACAAACAAAAAGATAAAGTGGGAAAATGCTGATAGAAAGACACAAAGAGATCTGAGAAGAATTAAACTTAAAAATAACTCAAATGACAAAGGAGGTGCCTGCTAACCTGAGTATTCTTTGGTTCTTTAGGAGCACACATGGTAGGCACAAGCAGGTTACAATGTGCCACCAAAACCTTGGATGTGAGAAGTGTCAAATCTGGCATTAATGAGGATATGATTGAGAAAAGAAAGAGGTTGGCTGTCCATGTAATAAGAGTGAGAAACAACAGATAAATAGAGAGAATCTTAGACTAGTATCCCAAAGATACTGAAAGAGTAAGAATTCTTTCTACCTGATAGTTAAGATATGGTCCTGCCCCTAAGTCAGTATATTGAATGATTTATATACCAAATAAAAAGAGACAGAGCCTTATTCTGAGTGATACCATTGTGTTTATGACACCATTATCATAAGGATGGAGCACCCAAACTACCACAGATATCCTCCAGCTGGGTGGACTATCTCAAGATTTCAGTCATTGAGAGGAATTATATCGATTGGGTATCAATCGCAGATAGCCATAGAATTACAGAACTGCAAGCAGCATTGTCATTGTTCAGTTGTTTTCAGTAATGTCTACCTCTTCGTGACTCCATTTGAGGTTTTCTTGACAAAGATACTGGAGTAGTTTGCCATTTCCTTCTTCAGCTCACTTTATAGATGAGGAAACTGAGGCAAGCAAGACTAAGTAACTTGGCCAGAGTCACACTCTAAGTCACACAGTCTAAGTCAGAGTCACACACACTGTCTAAGGTCAGATTTGAACTTGTAAAGATAAGTCTTTAGGATTCTAAGCCCAGTGTACCACTTAGCTGCCTGGCAAGCAACATTAGAAATGATTTAGTGCATTCTCTCCTTATTTTATGAAGAAGAAAACTAAGGCTTTCTGATTTTGAGTGATGTATTCACTCAATTAGTGTCAGAATCAGGGCTGGAACCTAGTTTTTGTGATTTCCAGTTCAAAATTCTATACATAGCTTCTTTGTTTTAGTATTTGTTTCTAATTTACATTTGCAGAACTATTTTCTATAATTTGAATTGTCATATATCTGTAGTGAGTTTGTTCCATGTAATTATCTACCTTATCCTAAATAAATAAAAGGTAGCACAGATAGCTGAGTTAGAATCAGCAGTGTCTAAATTACCTATGTATTCATTGCCATCCCAAACCAGCAAAGAGGTCCTAAAGCTATTAGGGGAAAAATATTAAGAGGGAATAAAATGTTGGTCTGTCTTTTCTACGTTGAATAGTTTAAATAGTTGTATTCAAACATGCACTTCAGTTCACTCAAGCCAGTAGCTTTCTCTTTTATATGGCCCCAAGATTCTTTTGCAAAGTAGAAAGAGCTGTAATTTTAATGTAATTATTATACTCATGACATTAATGACCTGGATCAACTGAAAATAACTATGGTAACAGGTGAGAAATCAAAGATAGTTAATTTAATTGCCCCAGAAAGAAAATAAGTGCAAATAATCTATAATTCTTCATTTTCAATATGTACATGTTATTTTCTTACTACATTAATTACCCGATAGTTAGACAGAAATTATCTAGTTGTTACTCTGTGACTCCCAGTTGTATTCATGTAATGGTTTTTACTTTAATAACTAATCATTATAATTTCTTACTTCAGCAGTTTAGGATACTGTGAACAGGGTAAGGTGTTCATTCTGTTGACATTAGCAATTTTTGAATAACAATAAAATGATATTTTAAGTACGGTGGGAAGGAATTAAGTCATTCTTTCAGCTCAGTTGCCCCTAATGATATTCTCCACCTCCAGTCTTCCTGTGACTCATAAAAAGACAACCAAGAGTCCAGTATCTTTCACACTGACCAATTTGCATTTCATTTAAAAGCTCTTGACTATTTCTCAACTGTTGGCTAGAAGGTATTTGAAAAATTCACAAGAAAACCCACAATGTAGTCAAAGACATTGCTCGGGATAGTAGAGTAGATACTACTATTGAAATTCATGGCTAAAGTGACAGTTATCATTACTTATGATTTTCACTCACCCCATCCCTTGCCCCTCTCTTAGGAGTTTCAAAACAAATATTGATAAATGTAAATTTGATGAACATAGGAAATGATTACCTAATGCAGAACTTAAAAGGCATGCCCTATTTTATGACACCCAACCCCCCTTCTAATCGTGTCTAAAAAGGTGGCTCAGTGAAAGATTCTTTCATTATTGAAGACAATAAGAGGCATATTTTCTGTGGTAAAATGGTGAGAAAACAATCAAAATGGCAGGCAAGTCAAAAGCCATTTTAATTGGAGTACATTTTATTATTTGGAAGTATAATTGTTTTATATTCTGAAAATCCGCAGTACTTGAAACCACATGTAACAACAATGCTGCTTGCAGCTGCTGTGGTGTAAAGCCAAAAACACCAGCACACAGGAGGGCTGCTAGAATAGGTTCTTTGATCTGCCTTTCTAAATAAAGCAACTTTAAGGGGGTTACAATCTCACTTTAATTAAACACATATACATACATACATATATATATATATATATATTTCACTTAGTTTGGGAGAAAAAGTCAGCAGCCTGAACTTCAGAGAAAACACAAACAGAAATTATAAGCAGAAATGATATAAATAGAGCAAATAACACAAATTAGCAGACAGGGCTTCTAACTGTCTGTCTATAGCAATACATACACAGTTATCAGAGAGAGAAGCACCAACATCTAGGTTTTCAAAGCCAGGGGGCTTTTCTGGCCAAATCACACACACACTCTTCCAATTACTCTTCCAATGCATGAGGCCCAAAGCAAAATGCTGACATCAGAGTATATATACACTTTTTCAGGGTCAAAGGGCGTCAAAACCATGTGACTCAAACTTATGTGACTTAGGCTTTCTTGTGACTTGAGCAGGTCATCAAAGACTCATGATTTAATCAAAGGCAAGGCTCAATCAAAGGCAGTTGATTGCCTTAGTGCTAAAAAGCACTCATAAAGAAAAAAACAGCAAAAAGTCCCACTTTGCTTGCTATTACACCATATCATAAAGATATAACTGAGGGGAAAAAGTAGAAAAGTGCTCAGCTTCCTGTTTCTTGTAATAATGATCAATTGCTTTATTCAGCATTCTACTTAAGGGATGAATAGCATAGAATCATAGGCTCATAGCCTTAGGAGGAACTTTGGAAGTCTAGCCACCTAGCTGATGTATAAACGCTCTCTATGGTAGCCTTGGCAAGGGGTAATTCAGTCTTTTCTAGAGGTATCTTATTCTGATTTTGGATAGCTGTAGTGAGTAGGAAGCTCTTTTTTTGTTTGTTTCTTTTCTCACATGGTTCCAAAATCTGCCTCCTTTTAAGTTCCATCCATTACTCTTAAGTCGATCCTCTGGATCCACAAAATAGGTCTTACAACTCTTACACATGAGTCATTCAGATATTTGAATACATTTGACATGAGTACCATGAGTTCCAATGACTCATAAAAATACAACCAAGAGAACCCCTAACTATCCTAGCCCACCTTTGGATTTGTTCCTGTCTGCCAATGTTCCTCTCAGAATGTGTTAATTCAAACAGAATGTGACATTCCAGGTGTGGTCTAGGCAACAAGTATTGTGTGTCTCTTACCTTGCTTGCTAGATTGCATTGCTTTAGTGATAGCTATATTACTCTATGGATTTATGTTACAGTCAGCTAAACAGGCAAACTTTTCTTTAGCATAAATTGTTACTCCAGAAGGCAGTCTCATATTGTTATGAAAAGGGTACACTTGCTTTGGAATAAGGAGAGCTGGAATCCTGGCTCTGCCATTTAGGGAGAGTAGACTGAATGCTGCACTTGGTGCCACATCCCGAATTTTACTAGCTGAGTGACTCTGGGCGAGTAACCTGTCCTCTCAGCTCTTCACTTTCCTCATCTGCAAAATGAGGATAATCATCACACCTAAACAACAGTAGTAGGATTGTTGTGAGAATCCCATGAAATATACATAAAGCACTTTCCAATCTTAAAACAACATGTAAATACTAGTTGTAGTTATTATTATTTTTATTTTATATTATTATTTTAAATTACTTTATGATATTGGGAAAGTCTTCAAACTTCTCTGGGCCTCAAGTTCCATATCTGTAAGATGGTGTAGTTGACTGTAAGTGACCTTCTAGGTCTAAGTTCATAACCTTATGATCTAGACTTTTTTTTCCTTTCCCCCATTCAAATTTAGTTTATTAGATTTATCCCATTTTCCTAACTTATTGAAATATTTTATAGGTGGAGTCCTAGAATCTTTAACAAAGATTATCCATTTCTCTTTTATATTCTCTCTTCCCTGGACCAGTTGGCTAAGTTGTGAATATTAAGCCTCAGTCCCCTAAACAAATAGGCATACTTCAGAGATATTTGGGGTTCAGTTTTAGACTACTATAATAAAGAGAATAGCACAATAAAGCAAATCATAGTTTTTTTCAGTTCTCAGTACATATAACTGTTATGTTTACATTATATTTTAGTCTATTAAGTGTGTAATAGTTTTATGTCTAAAAAAATCAATGAACATACCTTAATTCAAAAATATTTATTGCTAAAAAAAATTGGCCATCATCTGAACCCTCAGAAAGTCATAGTTTTTTTTGCTGGTGGATGGTCTTGCCTTGACATTGATGGCTACTGGCTGATCAGGGTGATGGTTGCTGGAGGCTGAGATGGCTGTGGCAGTTTCTTAAAATAAGATAATGAAATTTGTCCCATTTCTTGACTTTTCCTTTCCCTCAGCACTTAGAGACCATTGTTGATTATTATGTTGTTTCACTGCATAGTTGTCCCAGATTTTATGACAAAGTTTTTTTGTGAAAAATGGGGTGCAACCACTACGTGAAGCTTTTTTTAAAAAATTGTGCCGATATTACTTAAAAATTGTTTATTACTAAACTGTATCTCTGGCAGGTGAACTCTACAGTTTAGCTAGTGTGGGAAGTTCCAAGTCTTGCCATAGCACATGACTTACTCATGGCAGGTTCACTTGGCCACCTGCTCCCCTTGGGCCTACAGCTCTTCACTGGGTAAAGTTACAATGCCATTAGTACTGAAGCACTCTAAACAAACCACACAACTCAGCTTTCAGAAATATACTGACAATGTGCATGCACTGAGAATTCTAGGTTCCTGGTTTGCAATGTGTGGGAGATAAACGTATATCCTTATGTCACTGGTGAATACATTGCTTCTCTGTTTACCTTTTAAGCTGCATGAAGAACAGAATTATTCCATATGATGATTACATGATGATAGTTTATAAACCTGTTATTGGACTGAAAAAAACAGGCTGCAACGATTGTGTGATGGTGATGATTATGTGGCGAAATGCTGTAATACATCTGATTTCAATATTGTTGTGTCTCAGGGAATAGGGAGGCCCAAGTAGAGGGAAAGTGAAAAAAGATAGCTGATTGGTGGAGGAGTCAGAATACGTACAACATTTACAGAATAAGTTCACTGTCTGTGGTGTTAGTGTGTTTAAGATCTTCTTGGCCCATTCAATAGGGCCTTTATTTACACCCTTTACTTACTAAGTGGGAAGACTTAGGCCCACACCCTTTTGCTAATTAGGTTATGAAAAGTATGAATCCCTCAGGGCCCTAAGGAGAGGTGCAAAGACCAGAGGCAATTTTATGAGCCCTGAGTTCTAGCCAATCAGATGTGCATGAATCAGCCAATCAGAGACCTGAGTCCTAGCCAATCAGGTGCCAACTATAACTGTATATAAGGAGAGCCCAGAGTGTGAGAGAAGCAGAATTGAGAAGCAGAAATCAAGAAGACATTGAGGCAGCAGGCATCAAGAGGGCTTTGAAGAGCAGATATTGAGAGAACAGACATTGAGAGAGAGCCAGCATCGAAAGAGACTTCAGAGCAGAGAGTGAAGACCAGGGAGTTGGGGAGATCAAAGAACTGAGAATCTATAGCATTGAGAGATTGGAGAACTGAGAATCCAGAGAATCCGGGAGACTTCAAGGACTCTGAGAACTTCAAGGGCTTTCAGAACTGGGAGAGAGGAGGCAGGCAAGCAGTCCATTAGTATTCCTGAGTGATTTTCTATGGGAAGGCCCTAGCAGGGGGCAAAGTTACAGGATGACTTGATTCCTTGCTATAACACTATGTAATAATTTCCTCGTTGCTACATTGAGGTGGACTTACTAGTTTTGGGACCTAATAGTTGCTGTGTTGAATTGGAATTATTGGTATTGGGATTTGATCTTCTGGTGTCTGAATAAATATTTTACTTCTTCTGCCTTCTATATAGATTAGTCTCTTATATTTTGCAATTTTGAACTATATGGGCATATTCATGGTTACCATCAATATCATGAATCTTGCCTTACTGATACACTGTCTTATATGGGTGCTGTTTGTGTTGCTGCAGAAGAATTACAGTAGTAAGATCGAAGATCACTGATCACAGATCACCACAACAGATATAATAATAATGAAAAAGTTTGAAATATTGTGAGAATTGCCAGAATGTGACACAGAGACACAATGTGAACACTTGCCCTTGGAAAAAATGGTTCCAATAGACTTGCTTAACACAGGGTTGCTGCAAACTATCAGTCTGTTAAAATAAAAACACAATATCTGCAAAACATGATAAAGTGAAGCACAATAAAATAAGGTGTACCTATAGCAGAAATACCTGCATTAACTGGGAAAGGAACAGGCTTTTATTAAGTTCCTGCTGTATACCAGGCACTGTGATTAGTAGTTTTAAAAATATTATACCATTTAATCCTCAAAACAACACCATAAAGAAAATGGTATTATTTTCCACATTTTACAGTTAAGGAAGCTAAGGCAAACAGAACTTAAGTGACTTGTTCAGAGTTTCAGAGCTGGTAAATGTTTGAGGCTGGATTATTTTGACTCCAGGCCCACTTCTCTAAAGATTGTGTCAAGAGCTGCTTGGGTAATCAATAAACCAATACTATTGACAAGTATACTGGAAAGCCATTTGGTACTTTCCCTCTGTTTCTTCTTTTATTGCTTGTATCTCAAATCTCTGTCACTCATACTTAATTTGTGTCATTTTAAACATGTCTTATATGACAGAGACACTGTGGCCAAGTGGATAGAGATCCAATCTCTGAGGAAGAAAGACCTACGTTAAGTGCCACCTTGATCACGTGTTGATTTCATTATCCTGGGCAAGTCATTTAACATTGTATTGGCCCAGGTAACTCTCTGAGATTAGACATTTCAGAGCAGTTATTCATTTGCTTGGGAGGGATTTTTTTTGAGGTAGAGGAGCTCCATACATCAATAAACAGGTCAAATTAATCAGGCTGAATAAAGTACCAGTTTAAGCAGAATTTCCTTCTTTCTTGACTATTCTATGCATGTCATTACTTTGAAATTCTACTTGTATGCATTGCTTCAGAGTAATTAGGTGGTCACTGGATAGAGTCCTGGGCTTGGAGTCAGGAAGGAGTCTTCCTGAGTTCAAAACTGGCCTCAAACACTTACTAGCTGTGTGATCCTGGGCACTTAACCCTGTTCACCTCAGTTCCTCATCTGTAAATGAGCTGGTGAAAGAAATAGCAAACCATTCTGGTATCTCTGCCAAAAAAAAAAAAACACCAAATGAGGTTATGAAGAGTTGAATGCAACTGAGAAATGACTGAACAAATGCATTGCTTATGTCACAGGGAAGATCACTTTTATAGGGACTGAGTGTATGATATACTGTCGTATATCACTCAGCATTCTTTCAGATATGTTGCTTTTGCTTTTCCAACTACATAGACTACAAGCTTCTTGAGGACAGGGACCATGGTGTGCTAATTCTGTGAGTTTTTTTAACTAATCATAATATTCAATTTTCATTTCTGCTGCATAGAGAAAGATTTTTTTAATGTTATTGCTCTCTTCAAAAAGATATTAAGTAAGCACAAGGATGAATTGAAGGAGAATATTAACCAGAGGCTATGTTGTCCAGTTGGAAAGGGTGATGGTTTCAGAATCCTAGAACTTAGATTTAAATGCTGATTCTGCTGCCACATAATTATCCATATGCCTGTTGATTAATCATTTAGCTTCTCTGAGATTTGTATTTCTTATGCATAGAAGCAGGTCTCTTCCCAATCCTAAATTTAAATGATCCTGAAATGAAGGCAAATGTTCTTATAGATAAGTAAAATCTAAGGAGTTTTAAATGCTGCATAAAATGTCTCATAATGGAAAGAAGTTTTTGTCATTGCAAAGATGATGGAGGAATGGAACAGTGTAACCTATACCTACCTTCCTTTTTACTGTGTTTCCATGATAATAAATGGTTATTAAAGGAACATATTGATAATTCCATAATATCAGATATCTCTAATTGTTTACAGTCATGAGAAGCTATGCTCAAAAAGGAACCTGGCCACCTTAAGATTTATTTTTATTTATTAGGTATATTTACCTACGAAGAAATTGTAACCTAGGATGATTTTTCTCTTATATCTATCTTTGTCTGGACTGAGGAACCCCTACTTAAAATGCTGCATCTGTTTTATACTTGAAAGTACTTCAAATCTTCCTTGCAAGTTTTCTGGGGCCAGGTCAGTTCATCAATCCTCACCATAGCGATTTCAGAGACTCTCGAGGCCTTAGTTTAAGTAATTAGTATTTCTAACTTTGACAAAAACTGTCTAGCACAGCACTTAGCTCTGTCAATTCATGACAAATAGTTTAATACCATAGTCACATCCCACAGCTGTTACATCTAGAATTTAGAGGTTTATCAAAGTGGCAGCTGTCACAATTTGAATATATTCTCTTAAGAGTGTTACCAAAAGAAAAAGTTGATGCTCAACCTCATGGTGTACTTTTATTGTTAAAGTAGATAGGCCTGAACTTTGATGTTTTGTGATACAGATGCTGTTATTAAAATATTAATCTCCTTGAAAGAATTGGTCTCTAAGACATTTGTATCAGTTTAATTAGAACCAATACAAGCAATCCCTATTCAGTACTTTCTACTTTATTTCCATCTTGAACTTTTCCATAAAAACCTTCCTTACTTTGACATCTTTCCATCCTTAATATGGGATCAATTCTGAATGGCCTTCCTCACACACCTTAGACCCACCCCCCCTTGTTTTTTCTGCCCAATTTCTTCTGACTAAACTCAGATAATTTGAAATTCTGCAGGAGTCCCCCAAGAGATTTTCTACATGCTCGGTTTTCTTAATTCCAGGCATTTTCATAGGGGAAATGAAATTTAACAACCAATAGCTCAAGTGTAGTGTTGAACACTGTGCCTGGCATACCATATGCACTTAATAAGTGCTTATTGAATGATTATTTGAAGATGCATTAAGTGCCTATTGTGCAGCAGGCTGTTGTGCTAGGAATACAAAGACAAAAATGAAACCATTTTTGCCCTCAAACTACTTGTATTCTCTAGAGGAAGATAGTATATCACACACATGCACAGATATACATGCACACATAAAACATACATATATACACATATTTTAGTTGAACTTTGAAACAAACTAGGGATGTAAGAGGGAGATATATAGGAGGGATGTAGGAATTTCCAAACATAGGGAATAATGTCTGCAGAAGCATAGAAATGATGATAAGAGTGTCAAGTGTGAGGAATAGAAATCACAGTGCAGTTGGACCCTTAAAGCATGCATTAAAGAGTAATGCATAATAATTTTGAAAAGGTAGATTGGAACCAGAATGGAAAGGCTCTAAGTGCCAAAAAGAGGCTTTAGTATTTTAGATCCTGGGATAATGGAGAACTATGGAATTTATGGAGGAGGGAAGTAGCATCATCATTTAAAACATTACTTTGGCAGCCTTGGAAAGGAGAGATTGGAAAGAGGAAATATTTGAAGCAGGGAGGCCAACTCCTAAGTTATTGCAATATCTAAAGGAGAGGTATTGGGGTCCTGAGTTGTAATGGAGTTGTGTGAGTTAATGAAGTGGATAAAAGACCTTGTGCTGGAGAATTGTGGAAAAGACTTGGCAATTAATTGGATGTGGGGGTTGAGAGAGATTGAGGAATGGACGTTGACTACATGACTGAAAGATTAAGAACTTTGTTTCTTATACAGTAAAAGCTGAAGAGTTTTAAAAAAATGCATTATGACTACATTAATAAGAGTTGACATTTCTTTAGTGACTTAAGTTTTGTACAATACTTTTGCCTGTATTATCTTGTTTGAGCCTCATAACAACCCTTTAAGGTAGATGCTTTAGCTATGATTATCCTCCTTTTATAGGTAAGAAAACTGAACCTCAGAAATATTAAATGACTTGCACATGGTCACACAGCTCATTAGCACCAGAAATCTAATTTGAACCAAGGTCCTGTATAATCTCCATATGGCATTGACTTCCACTATAGTATATTCCATTTCTAGAGTACTTCAGGATTTAAATAATACTGGCTGTGACCTAAGTGGTACATATTTGATGAGTGGAAAATACTGAGACAGAAGGAAGGAAGGAAGGAAGGAAGGAAGGAAGGAAGGAAGGAAGGAAGGAAGGAAGGAAGGGACAGAGGGAGGGAGGGGGGAGGGAAGGAAGGGACAGAGGGAGGGAGGGGGGAGGGAAGGAGGGAGGGAAGGAGGAAAGAAGGAAGGAAGGAAGGAGATGCAGGATTCATCCAAATTTAAACAACTAGTTAGTGTCAAAGCAAGACTGTTACTTGTCTGCTGTATTATTCCAGTGTTCTTTCCAGATGTATGCATTATTAATATTTTTTTGTTTTTGTGAATATAACACCAGCACCCAGGAGGACTGCTAGCAAAGGTTCTTTGATCTGCTTTTCTAAGGAAAGCAACTTTAAGGGGTTTACAAGCTCAATTTAATCAAACATACGTATACCATTCACTTAGTTTGGGGGAAAAAGTCAACACTCTGAACTTCTGAGCAAATATAAACAGAAATTACAAACAGAGAACCCAACAGAGCAAATAACACAAATCAACAGACAGGCTTCTGATGTCTGACCAAAGCTATACATACATAGTTACCAGAGAGAGAAGCACCAAAGCCAGGGGATTCCTTAACTGCTACCCAGAGTCTCCATAGCAATGCTCTTCCAATGAGTGAGCCCCAAACAAAATGCTAACCTCAGAGTATATAGACACTTCTTCAGGATCAGAGTGCTTCACACCTCTCAAGGGTTTCACAGCTCTTGAGGGTTTCACACCTCTTGTGACCTAGCAAAAGTTTGTGGGCCTTCCTTCAAACAAAGGCAAGACTCAATCAAAGGCACTGGATTGCCCCAGTGCTGAGCACTCCAAAACAAAAGGCAACAAAAGTCCAACTTGCCCTTACAAGAATATCATCTCTTTTTCTTTTTTAAAAAAATTTCTTTTTAGTTTTCAACATTCATTTCCACAAGATTTTAAGTTACAAATTTTCTCCCAGTTTCAAACCTCCCGAAGATGGCATGTATTCTGATTGCCCCTTTCCCAAGTCTGCCCTCCCTTCTATCACCCCACTCCCTCACTCCCTTGTCCACATTCCTCTTACTTTCTTGTATGGCAAGATAGATTTCTCTACCTTATTGCCTGTATATCTTATTTCACAGTTGTATGTAAAAACAATTTTTTTTTTACTATTTGTTTTTAAAACTTGGAGCTCCAAATTCTCTGCCTTCTTTCTTCCCCACACTCTTTGAGAAGGCAAGCAATTCAATATGCATTATTCATGTATTGTTATGCAAAACACTTCCATAATAGTCATGTTGTGAAAGACTAACTGTATTTTCCCTCCATCCTATCCTGTCCCCCTTTTATTCAATTTTCTCCTTTGACCCTGTCCTTGTTCAAGTGTTTGCTTCTGACTACCTCTTCCCCCAATCTGCACTACCTTCTGTCATCCACCCCTCTTATCCCCTTTCCCCCACCTTCCTGTAGGGTAAGATACCCAATTGAGTGTGTATGTTATTCCCTTCTTAAGAGAAATCCAACGAGAGCAAGATTCACTCATTCCCTTTCACCTGCCCCATCTTCCCTTTCATTATAACAGCTTTTTCTTGCCACATTTATGTAAGATAATTTACCCCATTCTATCTTTCCCTTTCTACCTCTTCCAATATAATCCTCTCTCACCCCTTAATTTTAATTTTTTAGATTTCATCCCTTCATACTCAACTCACATTGTGCCCTCTGTCTATATACATGTATATTCTCTTCAACTACCCTAATACTGAGAAAGGGCTCATGAGTTACAATTATCATCTTTCCATGCAGGAATGTAAACAAAACAGTTCAGCATTACTAAGTCCCTTATGATTTCTCTTTCTTGTTTACCTTTTCATGCTTCTCTTGATTCTTGTGTTTGAAAGTCAAGTTTTCTCTTCAGCTCTGGTTTTTTCATCAAGAATGCTTGAAAGTCCTCTATTTCATTGAAAATCCATATTTTGTCCTAAATTATTATACTCGGTTTATCTGGGTAGGTGATTCTTGGTTTTAATCCTAGCTCCATTGACCTCCAGAATATCATATTCCAAGCCCTTTGATCTCTTAATGTAGAAGCTGCTGGATCGTGTGGTATCCTGATTGTGTTTCCACAATACTTGAATTGTTTCTTTCTGGCTATTTGCAATATTTTCTCCTTGACCTTGGAACTCTGGAATTTGGCTACAATATTCCGGGGAGTTTTCTTTTTGGGATCATCTTCAAGAGGCAATTGGTGGATTCTTTCAATTTCTATTTTACCCTCTGGTTCTGGAATATCAAGGTAGTTTTCCTTGATAATTTCCTGAAAGATGATGTCTAGGCTCTTTTTTTGATCATGGCTTTCAGGTAGTCCAATAATTTTTAAACTATCTCTTCTGGATCTATTCTCCAGGTCCATGGTTTTTCCAGTGAGATATTTCACAGTTTCTTCCATTTTTTCATTCTGTTTTATGTTATCTTGGTTTCTCATGAAGTCACTAGCTTCCACTTGCTCCAATCTAATTTTTAAGATAGTATTTTCTTCAGTGGTCTTTTGGACCTCCTTTTCCATTTGGCTAATTCTGCCTTTTAAGGCATTCTTCTCCTCATTGGCTTTTTGGAACTCTTTTGCCATTTGGGTTAGTCTATTTTTTAAGGTTTTATTTTCTTCAGTATTTTTTGGGTGTCCTTTAGCAAGTCATTGACTTGTTCTTCATGATTATCTTGCATCATTCTCATTTATCTTCCCAATTTTTCCTGTACTTCTCTTACTTGATTTTCCAAATCCTTTTTGAGGTCTTCCATGGTCTGAGACCAATTCATATTTTTCTTGGAGGCTTTTGATGTAGGCTCTTTGACTTTGTTGACTTCTTTTGGCCGTATGTTTTGATCTTCTCTGTCACCAAAGAAAGATTCCATAGTCTGAGTCCTTTTACACTTCCAGCTCATTTTCCCAGCCAGTTACTTGACTTTGTCAGGTATGACTGCTTTGGTACTTTGTCAGGGTATGACTGCTTTCAGAGTAGAAAGTGCCATGTCCCAAACTTCAGGGGTTTTGTGCTGCTGTTTTCATAGCTACTTCTATTCTGAGGTGGTATGATACTCCTCTCCTGGCCTGGCTCTGGTCTGTGAGTACAAGCAATCCTTTCTGCTGTGTAGCTACCAGGAGGACTCCCTCTCCATAGCCACAACAAGCTCTGCCACACCAGTATTTCTACTCCCCCAAGGACTGCCAATCATGACTGCAACCCAGATCCAAACAGGGCAAACAGGGCAAAGCAAGAGAACCCTGCCTCAGCACCATCAATGAGATCCCTGCACTCCCTCTCTGATCAACTGCTTGATTCCCCCAACCATCTGTGGGTGTGGAGCTCTGGAAGCAGCCACTGGGGCTGCTGTAGCCACCTCTACCACTCCAGGGATGGGGATGGACTCCACACCTCCATCAGCCAAGTACAACAGTTTTCCCACTAACCTGCTAAGTTGTCTTTGGCTTTTGTGGGTTGGGAAGTCTGGAAACTGCTGAAGTTGCCAGTGATTCCATGCCCTGAAGCCTGCTCCACCTGGTCTACTCCAGCCTGGTCTGTTCTGGCTTGGCCCACACTGGATTGTGCTCCACTCCCAGTATGGTGCAATAAACCCTTCCCAGTGACCATCCAGGCCATCTTGGGCCTGTCATTTTATGGGTTCTGTAGTTCTAGAATTTGTTTAGAGTAATTTTTTTTACAGGTGTTTGGAGGGATTGGGGGGAGAGCTCAAGCAAGTCCCTGTTTTTATGTCGCCATCTTAGCTCCTCCCACAGGACATCATCTCCTTCCTCCCCTCTTACCTTTGTGTCCCCAGTACCAAACATATTACCTGTACTGTGCCAATTAACAAATGTTTGTTGATGTAAATTCATTTTGGACAGTCTTTTTTATCCTACTTCAACCTAGATTTTCTCGTATGTAAAATGAATGGGTTGGACTACATGATTTCCAAGCCCCTGCTAAGGTTTAACTTATTTAGAGAAATCAGAGACTGAGATAGTCCAGAGGTGTTAGAGAAGTCATAATGGAAGAGGTAGAACTCTAGCTGGATTTCAAAAATTAAGAATTATTTAGATCATTAGAGAGGAAGGGGAGGAGAAACCAGGTAGGGTAAATGACAAGAGAAAAGGTAAGGAAGTGAAAAAAAAAGATTTTGGTATTTTCAGGGGCTAGTGTGGTTCCATAAACCTTCTGTGCCTCTGTTACCTTTGTTTTTGTACCAAGAAGCTCCACAAATTGGCTGCCTAGAAGACTACTTGGTCTCTTAAGTCTACTACTTTTCCTATGTTGTTCCCATCACCCAATTTATTTTGTAGCATATGACACAGGGTTTGTTGTTTTTTTCTTTTTTGTTTCCCTTTATCCCTTGTCCTCCTTAAAAAGGGTATATGTTTCATCTTTTAGGTCTTTCGAGTGTTTTACTAACACACCCAGGGGATTAAAAAAATAGAAAATGTTTTATCTGTTAATTCTGGTCCTACATATGGTGTATCTGAAAGGTAGGCTTTAATCTTTCCTTCCCCTATCTTTCTATCTCCTTCTCTACCAGGCAGTTGTACCACTCCTAACTAGATAAAGTTCTAGGTTTCACCAGATATAGAGTCTGTAAGGGCTGTTAGCCTTCATCTAACAACACCTCTAGATGTGGGAACCCATGGACTTGTTACAGGCATTTCTTCCCTGTTGTGCACCGACTCCCAGCATTTCTGTGTTGCATCCCAAATCCATTGCATTCCAACAGGTATTCATTAAACACTTATGAACTGATCTAATTGCTGTCAAGCACAACATTCTGTCTCTCAGTTTCCTTGCTTTTATGAACTCTGCCAGGAACACATTCTTTCTCCCTTTCATCCTTGTAGAATCCATAATTTCCTTCAAGGCTCATCTTAAGTGCTACCTCAGACAGAATTCTACCTGATTAAACCTCTTGTTGCTAGTGACATCCATTTGGAAATCACTTTGTATGTATTTTGTACTTATTTGTCTTTATGTATCCCCTTTAGCCAATAGTGTAGTTTCCATGAGGAAAAGGACTCATTTTATTTTTAATTTTTTTGTCTTTGAATCCCTGGTTCTTAATACATTTTAGTAAATGCTTGTTGAATTGGATGAATGATGATACACAGAACAAGTGAAAAAAAAACAACGGTTCTGGCTTCAAATGAGCTTTAAGATTGGAGTCTGCCTCTCTGAATGTAACCATATATTCTTGTTGTAGCTGCCCTTTGTGGTGAGATTGTCTTATCTACTTAACCACCTTAGGATGAGATCTACCTTCTGTAGGCTATGTGGCCAAGTATCAGAAGTAATGCTTTCATAATTTCTGAGTCTGGCATCCGGTGCTGTTTCTAGCACAGGGTTTTGTTCTGGATTGATTTTTTTTCGTCCTTGATCCTGTATTCCATAGTAGACTTCTTCTAGTTCCTAACTGATTAGCGGAGTTGAGATGACATGACCTTGGTACCAATGCACAGCGGAAACCTGTCCTTGATCTAACAGCATGTTCCAGCCAACATTCACTTTTCTCAGATTTCTGAGTCATGGTTCAGGGCCACCTTCCCAGGGGAGTGCTTTACCAGAATGCAGGATCCTAATGAGAGAACATACCTTAGACATACAGCAAATGATTCCAAAAATTCTTCCCACCAGTAAAGAATAGGGTCTGTAACCACAGGCAGGAAAGAAATTGTCTCTGCTGAAGTACGGTATGCATGTAGAGTTATTTGAAGAAAATTATATAAAATTAAAATTTAAACAAAATTAAATTAAACATTTAAATAAAGATAATCATTTGGAAAGAATTAATTGATCGTAAAATATTCGCATTTGTGGATTCAAGTAAAGTACTGTAGTACATTTGTACTCAAGCTCTCTTTTTTAGACTTTAGCCTATTATCAGACAGTAAATTTGTCTATTAAATAATTAAAAGGCTTTCCTGCCAAATGGAATATAGGTATACTACATTCCCTAGGCTTTACTAATTTCATTGTCTACATAAGACTATTTCATTTATGTAAATAGAACTGATTTCAGCTGGTTGTATTTGTTAGTCAGAGCCTATTTAAGTAACA
Organism: Trichosurus vulpecula; assembly: GCF_011100635.1. NCBI lineage: Eukaryota > Metazoa > Chordata > Mammalia > Diprotodontia > Phalangeridae > Trichosurus > Trichosurus vulpecula. Next base: position 180,094,797 of record NC_050577.1, read on the forward strand.
GAGGCACAATGCAAAACCAATTTCTTCTAAGTTTTTGTTCCAAAGAATGGTTGTGCCTTTTAAAATAATTTCTCACTGAATGTTTTGACCCTTTCAGATGTTTGTTTTCTAGTACTTAATGATATGTTAAGAGTATTACCCCTCTCCTTCACTCAGCTCTGAATGTAAGTTCCTTGAGCCCAGGACCTACTTCTGTTTTGTCCTTATAATAGCCAATGTCTAGAATGCTCATGCTCATGCCATGCTCAAAATTTATTTATTAGATTGCATTGTAAGTAAATGTGCCTATTACACAAGATCACCTACATACATTTTTTTCAGTTAGCGATTCCTAAAGTAACATTTCATACCAAGTGGTTACAGATGGATTTTGCAAATGTTTTAAGAAATAATACAAAGGATGTAAGATGGCTTTCATACTATAAGAGGTAGAATGGCCTTTTTTTTACTTATCTACAATTCTTTGCTCTGAAATATTATTTAGAAGGAGTAACATATCACTTTGTAGACCCAAACCTGCTTTTATAAAGTGCAGATTTGTTTCATAGATTAAACCCATATCTGCACCTTATGTAGTAATACCAAAAGTAGAACGCATTGAGGAAATAATAGCAATATACTGAAAAAAGGATTGTAAGTCCAGATTTATACTTCCAAATTTTTATTTCTTCAATGTTAGTGACAATGGCATTTCTAGTGCTTGGGGTTTTCAAATCATTTAAGGTGAAAATTCATGATAAAATAGAATCTTGTCATTATTTGTTATACCATTCTCTTATTTTTCTTCTCTAAATGAAAAATTTAGGAAAGCACTATAACCATAGAAGAGGGGAGTCAAATGTGTGGGATTACTGAGCCATTCTTTAAATTATGATCATCATTTTTTTTCATCACTTTGTTTCACTAGACTCCAAGGAGGTTTTTTTTTTCTTCCATATTTGTCCAACCTAGCTCTCTACTGAAAGGACTACTATTATTCTCAAAGAAATGGCTTTTTTTCCTTTAGTATTTGTGATCTTGTCTTATTTTCCTAAATTGGTGGCTCTTTTCTATGCTTGCAGGCCTAAAGCCCCAGCAATCAAACAACTAATTCTTGGCTTCAAAAAGTAGCAGTAGAGAATCTCATGACTGGAACCAATGAGTAGACTAGATTAAATTTATACATCAGATCAGTGGTCTTGTAGAGCCTTCTTTGCAGAAGCAGCTCTCTCAGTAGGAATGTGAACTTCAGAAAAATGAGTTAACAAAGAAACCTTCAGATAATTAGGCTTTCCTTGCTGTGTTTAAAATAAGGGTGTGTGTGGTTCTGAGTTAAAAGGTGGGCTGTTTGGAGATTTGAAATCAAAGAGCTGTGCTTTTGGTGGAAACCTTTAAACAACACTAGCTTTTCCCTCATAAGAAAGAAAGCTAAAAGAGATCAGGACTCAATTGAACTTATCAGAAAAATCCATTGGTGACCAATGAGGCAGAAGAAATGTGCTCAGATAACCAGGTGGAAGGCCCTGTCATATAGATCAGACAATCCTATTTAGCACCCACCGATTCACATTGGAATTATTTCCTACATTTATACATGGCAATATTTGCCAGCTCTAGAGAACAATGAGGAAGTAGGAAACAGTAAGTTGAATATCTAGTTTTAGATAATTTCTCCTAGTACACAGATGCTTAAGTAATTGCCTATTCGTAGCCAATCAGTAAACATTTATTTGTTCAGTCATTTTGGTAGTGTCTGACTCTTCATGACCCTAATTGTGGTTTTCTTGGCAAAGATACTGGAGTGGTTTACCATTTCCTTCTCCAGCTCCTTTTATAGATGAGGAAATTGAGGTAAACAGGGTTAAATGACTTGCCCGGGGTCACACGGCTAGTAAGTGTCTGAGGCCAGATTTGAACTCATGAAGATGAGTCTTCTGACTCTAAGCCCAGCACTCTATCCTCTGCACCACCTAGCTGTCCCAAACAATTATTAAATGTCTACTATGTGTCAGGCACTATGCTAAATACTGGGGATACAAAGAAAGGCAGAAGATAGATCCTGCTTTCAAGGAATTTACAGTTTAATGGTAATCATAAATCTAGGGCTATAAAGGACATTTGACATCATCTAGTCCAGTTTTATGGATAAGGAAACCTAAGAATATGAAGTGACTTGCCCAGGGTCACAAAGGTAGCATGGATCTGCTGTTCATTTCTGCTGCTCCAGTATTTGACCTTAATAAACAATCCTACTGTGTTCTTGAGTTCTCATAGGAATAAAAGAAATAAGAAAAGAACCAGATTAAGATCCTCATTTTTCTAGAGTTTACTGTGAGGATATAGAGCCATGAAAGAGTGCTTAATGGGACTATTCCATCTAGAGACTATTAACAGTAATCAGGATCTGGCTTAGGAAGCTGCAGGAAACAGGTTCCAGAGCTTTCTGTTCACATTATTGAAAGCCACATGGACAAAAGAGCTCAGCTAAACTTCTAGTGTGAAACTTTTCTTTCTTTTTTTCTCTCTTCTTTTTTCTTTTGAGGCAATAGGGGTAAAGTGACTTGCCCAAGGTCACACAGGTAGTAAGTGTCTGAGGCAAGATTTACACTCAGGTCTTCCTAACTCCAATACTCTGTCCACTAAGTCATCTAGTTGGCATTATTTCAGAAAGTATTTGAAGACTGGCATAGTGAGAATTTATTTTAAAAAAGGGCTCAATATTTTATAAAACTGTAATTATTGGTGAATAATACATTGGGGTTTTCTGAGATGAATACTTCTTATTGGAAAGGGTCAAGCTTTCCTTCCTGAGCCACATGGATTAGTAGGAATAGTACTGGACTTAGAGTCTGGAGACCTAGATTTGAATCTGGTATCAGAGTAGTTGTGTGATTATCTGTAAACCATTTTAACTCATTTAAACAGTTTTTTCATCTGTAATATGGGGATGATGATAGCATCTTGAGTAACTACCTCCTGGGGTTGTTATAAAGAAAACACTTTACAAGGTTGGAAGCAAACATGACTAACTATTGCTTCAGTAGTTCTTCTTTCTTCCTACTTTTTAAATGTGGTTGTCCTGCCAAGCTCTGTCTTAGTTCTCCTACCTTTATCTTTGGAGATCTCATATAATTCTATTGCTTCAGTGACCAATTCTATAACCATAACTCTCAAATAGATGGTTTCATCACAGCCCCCTCTCTATGCCATTGGTCTCACATTCCCATTTATTTCCTAGTCACCTCAAATATTACAAGTACAAAATGTAATTTATCATCTTATACAACATATCATATATATATATATATATGTATCATATATAACATCTCATACATCCTATACAACATACTTTCCTCTTAATTCCCTTATTTTTCTTTATAGCATCCCCATTTTCCCTGTCACCCAAACTTGTCTTTTCCTCTTCACTTATCTTTAGTTCCTCATCCCTGATATCTGCTCATATAAAAGTTTTTTTTTCTATTGTACCTCTCCTATGTGTCCTTAATCTCCTTTCTACTCCCCGCGTTGCCACCTTAGTTCAGACACTCTTCACTTTTCATTTGGACTACTCAAATAGCCTCCTGACCAGTCTCTCTGATTCTAGCCTCTTCTCTCTGTAATATATCCTTCACACCACTGCCAAAGCAAACTTTCTAATGCTTAAGTCTAGTAACATTACTTTCCTGCTCAAAAGCTTCCAGTGGCTCCCCATTGCCCACCAATGATAATACCAATAGCTGAGCTGGGTTTTCAAAGCCTTACAATCTAACATCGTCTTGCCTTCTTAATCATATTTCATACTATTCTACTTTAGGTGAATTAATCTGTAGTCACACTCAATTGCTCACTGTGCCCTTATCTTCTCTTGCCCTTTCTAGCGTCTCAACATTTGTACCCACATTCCTCATGTCTGCATTGAACTATTCTTATATATCTTTTCCTTTTAAAAATCTTTCACTTTAAAGTCCTGTTCAGGTGTCATTTCCTCCATGAATCAGCTAATCACACTTAGTTTAAACTCTCTTATGAATGTAATCATAGTCTAATTTATAATTATTAGTTCACATGTCTCATACCCTCTACTAGGTGTAAAGAATTTTGAGAAAAAGGAATGTGTCACTTTTCATTTTGTGCCTACAGTGTCTAGCATGGTACTTTGCATGTAGTAGACTAATTGTTTTTTCTTGAATTAAAATCATATACCTCTTCATAAGAAATACATACAATTTATTTAGGTAGAATACTATAACATAAAGAAATATGTGAAGGGTGGGAGTCAGTCAGAAAGTTAAGTTCTGAAAGGTATTTTTTGATTTAACATTTATAAAATCAACTACAATTCACAAAGACTACTGAATAGTAGGGTAGGTCAAGAAGTAATGTCTACTGTTTAGTTTCGTCTTAGTATTCCTAATCAATAATCAGAAAAAACTGAAGAACTTTAACATTTCATTCTGAACTTCCTTCCCCATCCTCCAACTTGTTTGTCATGTAAAACATAGAACCTAGCACATGCCAAGAGCAGTTCAAGAAAATACCACCTTGTAGGATACCTTTTACTTGATTGTTACATCTAGAACTGGTCCTGGGCAAAATTATGAAGTATATAAAGTTTGTCTTAAGTCCCAGATAGCTGTATACATTTCGTACTTCCTGCCATTTGTGTGCCCTGCAGTGGCCTAGTTCTCTGTCTCCTATCCAAACTTGTTCTATAGAAATAATGTCATATCAGTCATATGTAACTAAATACGAACTTGTCAGTGCATTACCTCTCTTGGGGAGAATTTCAAAGAGTTAGCCATCATGTAGTCACCTAGTGTTGTCAACTAAAGTATCAGTTGTCTAGCCTAACACATACATGGCAAGAATGCTGTCTATAGTATTCCTTCTAAGTATTTATCAAATCTTGAGAACATGAAGATTTGAAGAAGGGTTCTACTAATTCATGGAAAAGAACTGGATTTGGAGTCAAGAAAACCTAACTTCAAATCCTAGCTTGAGTGCTTATTACAACTTCATGAAAGTCTCTGAACTTCTTCAGACCTCATTTTCCTCATTTGAAAAATGAGCAGAACCAAGGGAACATTGTATTCAACAACAGCAATATTGTTTTAAGAACAACCTTGAGCAATCGAATCATTTTGACTACTATAAATACCCAAATTAACCACGAAAGACCTATGAAGAAAGATGCTCTCTGCATTCAAAGAAAGAACTGACAAATAAAATCATGTATAATATAGTTTTTACATGAATGTGTAATATATATATACATGTGTATATATGTATATATAAGTATAAACATATATACATATATACATACAAATTTGTATACATACATAAACATGCATTTATGTATATACTTATGTACATATGTACATATAGGTATACATACACACATGTGTATATATATGTACATATATATATACATATATGTATACATATTTATGTCTAATGTAGCAATCTCCAGGGCAGGGAGAAAGGGAAAAAAGAATTATGTGATGACTTTACTATACACTTAAAAGGAGAAGCAAGTTCTATGTAATGTATTTGCAGTTTCATGTGCAATCCTTTTTTTCCTATTCTACTTTGTTGTGGAAATGCTTATTTTATTTCTTAAGTTCAGAATTTAAAAAAAAATATATAGCAGGGTTAGACTCCCTCTAAGAGCCTTTCTAGCTCTAAATCTATGGTATGCCTGAATTGCTTTTCAATAGCTTTAATTTTTAATTTTTTTGTTATGGCAAGTGTAAATCTGCTTTTCTGCAATTCTACCATTTGCTCATAATTCTGTCTTTTGTGGTCAAGCACAACAAGTCTAGTCTTTTCATATGATTGCTCCTCACATATCTTTTGTCAACTTCATTGCACTCTATGAATTCTCTTTCTCAGGCTAAACATGCTTGGTTCCTTCAATTGATTCTCTTTCTGGCATGACCTTGAGGCTACCTACCATATTAATGAACTTCCTCTGCACGTAATCTAGCTTAGCAGTGAATCAATCCTATGATGTGGCATCCAGAACTGAACACAATACTCCAGACATGCTTTGACCATGGTGAAGTATAGGATGACTATTGCCTCCTTTTTACCTAGTCACTGATTTTCTAAGGAAGCCAGAGCCTACATCAACTTTTTGGTTGCCATATAGTCAAAAGACATTGAACTTAGTCATAGGAAAATGGGGATAGGGTCTAGACCTGAGACTTCACTGATACAGGGAAGACTGATGCAGGTGAGGAAACCGGTTTTACCAATGCAGAATTCCCTGTTCTCTGCAACTTAAAGTCTCAGAAAGTTAGATTCTGATTCTGTCAAACAACATATCAGATTTGTGCTATCTGAAACATTGAGTAAACTTTTCATAAAAAATATAAAACAGCTGAGGACTAATGATGTTCCCCAGAACATGCCAATAGAGTGCTTTCTAAGTGGACAACATTTCATTTACAAATTCATATAACTACATCATCATTGTCACCCTTATAGACAGTGCTTATATAGAGCTTTAAGGTTTTTAAGGACAGCTAGGTGGCATAGTAAATAGTGTGTTGGGCCTGAAATCAAGAAGAGCTGAATTCAAACTTGGCCTCAGTCCTATACTAGCTTTGTGTTCCTGAGCAAGTCACTTAACCTAGCTTGCCTCAGTTTCCTCGTTTGTAAAATGAGCTGGAGAAGGGAGTGGCAAACCACTCCAGTATCTTTGCCAAGAAAACCCCAAATGTGGTCATGAAGAGTTGGACATGACTGAGACAACTAAACAACAACAACAACAAAAGGTTCACCAATGTTACCTCATTTTATGCTCACATCAACCCCGGGAGTTAGGTGTTATCAGTATCCCATTTTATAGATGAGGAAATAGACAGAAGTTAAATTACTTACCAAGGTAACATAGCTAATACTATCTGAAGCAGGATTTGAACTCAGCTCTTCCTGACTCCAAATCCTAGTTCTGCCTCCATGCTACCTTATCATTTAATCTACAAGTCTACATCCTTTATCTTCTTCATAAAGATACCATATTAAAATAACCATGATTTGCTGAATCTAGGCATTCTATGACTGCAGCATTCTTTTGCTCCAAGTAACAGCTGAATAATCATTTGTCAGTTAAACTGTAAAATATATTTTTCCCATTTAATGCCTCATTGTTGTATGACAGAGCTCAAACTTTATCCGATCCTGCCAAGCTGAAAAGACTTAAACCAAAGTCTTGGTGATAAACTGCTTGAGAGCTTCCAGAGAGCCATGTCCCGCAAAGGTTAGCCAACAAATACATGATGAGGGATTTTTTGGCCACTATAATTCATCAAAACTATCTCCTAAAGACCAGCAGAGTAAGGGTTTGCATCAGTAGAAGGAGTATCTACTCTGATGAAATCAGAGATATCTTAGACCATTGAAGTATAAAAGTACCATTGAAATATTATTTGAAAAAAAAAACACTCCTAGCTTGGAGTGTTATCAAGGTATTAAATGACTGATTCTGTGAGTGGATATATATTAATTTGGCTGGCTTAGAGAATAAAGTCATGCATAGAAGGATATTTTTCCCCGAAAGTACTAACAGTTACATGTTGTTGTACTCATTTGGGAAAAGGAGGCACAAGAATTTATTAATCACCTACTATGTGCCAGGTGGCCTAATAAGTAATATGGAGTAGTGGACAGGGAGCTGGCCTCAGGAAAGTCAAGTTTCAAATCCTGTCTGTGACTCCTAATAGCTGTCTGACCCAGGACTAGTCACTTAGAACTTACCAGTAACAAAGAAAAATAACATTTTACTTGCAGGCTAGTTGTTGATCTGCATTGGGAGACAGAATTTCCTCATGCCTGGAGTTCCTAACATCAATAAAAACACATGTCCATTATCTCATGCCCAACCTCCGTCCTACCCCCATCCCAGAAAAAAGTGGCAGGCACTGAGGTACAGAGACAACTAACATGATATTTAGGTATTTGTCATATATACAGAAGCTGATGCTTCCTTTACAGTTAATTTATATAAGGTTCAATCAATAAATCAACAAATATTTCCTAAGCACCTACTTTACATACTGTATTATGCTAGGTATTTTTGAGTATAGAAGAAGGTCTTTTCTGAGTAAAATCTTGATAATCATTGTAGTAAATTGAATCTGTTCTTTCTGTAGGCATATCTGTGGAGATAGGTTTTATTTTATTTTAAAGACATGGCATAACTCTTAAAAGAGAGGTTTTAATTCTTAACTCTCTATGAATAGTAATATTTTATGAGTTTAAAAATATACCCATGCTTTGCTGTGGACCCATAACATGAGCTGCAGAGAAAATAAAAATAATAATTTACTGTTAAAACTAAGTACAGGGAAAGGGAAGACAAACAATTGTTTTGAAATTTAGTCAAATCAGAGTTTGAGACATAATATTGTGGTAGTAATAAAAAGATGTTTGTATGTTTAAAAATATCTGCCATTCTTCTTTTGCCATGGCCTGTTCCAGTGTCCAGAATTTCTATTACTTCCTGGCCATAGTAAAATGGTTATATAACTTTTGTTAGCACCCTTTTAAAAATCTGTTTTCTAGTTATTTGTCTTCTAGTAGCAACTCTCTCTAAGGAGATGTGTGGAGGTAGCAAAATATCAGACTAAGCCTTTGCTCTCTGTGGGTAATAAAAATTACCCACTTTCTCACAGATGTCAAATCTGGCATATTTCCATAGAAATTTTGGATAGAATGTCAAATACCCAAATTATTTTAGTGTCTGTTGAAGAGTGTGCTTGGCAGAGATTTCAATAGGAAAAAAATAAAAGGAAGTAGCTTGGAAAACACTGATGACAACTGAATACAACTCTTTTAACTGATACAACTGATACAAATCCTTCACTGAACTGGTAGAGATATTGTCCACCAAAGCCTTAAAAGAACTCTAGGTGGAGGTGAAGTAAATGTATCCTTAATTTTTAAAGTAGGTGTTCAGAAGAAATAATTAGGAGGATTGAATTTTCCCACTTAGCTTATTTGAAACTTTGTATTTGCCTTTTCCCTTTTTCCAAGAAGTAGCTAAATTTTAGGAGGACTGTGATAGAATCATAAAAGCATGAGGAACATGAGCATCTGGTTCAGATGCTGCCATTAACTAACTAAAAAGGGGTTTGGGGACAATTCATTTCCCCATTCTGAACCTCAGTTTTCTTGGCTCTAAAATGAAGGTGGATGTTGTACTCTATGATAACTAAGATCCTTTCAACATTCTGTAAAGACAAAACGAATTAGGAAAATTTAACTAATGTTGAGGAAAACTCATCATTAACTGAATAAATCAATCTCATGAGAAGGAATGGAAATTCTTTAGTTTGAAATGATTAAAACTATATGATATAGGTTTACCAATGAGTTCTAAATAGTTACGAAATATTCTAGAACTGTATTGAATAGTTTCAATACAAATGGTTAAAATGTGAATACATTTCTCATTTTTTTACTCCATCTTTTTCCTCCAGCACTAATCCTTCCTCCTCCCTTCTAAAATCCACTAGATCATATGTGGTTTATTTCCTCCCTTTTCCTTGCCCCCATTATCCAATTAGTTGTTAATTCCCCTTGATTCTATATTTTTAACATCAGTCTTCTTTTTCACTCCTGCTATGATGACACTTTTAATTTGACTTTTCATTACCTTGGATTCTCTTAACTAGTCATTCTGCCTTCAGTGTCTCTTCCCTCAAATTCATCTTTTACATTCTTGCCAACTGTAATAGCTCTTCTACATTACTTGCTTTATTAAGCAGCTCATCATCCCAACCCCTCCACAATCTGGCCTTGTGTAACAACAATGTTGCTAGCAGCTGCTGTGGAGGTGAAAGACCAATAACAAGACCAACAACAAGAGCATGCAGGAGAGTTGCTAGCACAGATTCTTTGATCTGCTTTTCTAAGGAAAGCAACTTTAAGGGGTTAATAATCTCAGTTTAATTAAACATAGCTCAGGGGAAAAAAGTCAGCACCCTGAACTTCAGAGCAAATACAAACAGAAACTACAAACAGATCAACAGACAGGCTTTGTCTGATCAAGACATCACATACATAGTTACCAGAAACACCAACATGTGGTTTTTAACAAAGGCTACCCAGAGTCTCGTCTGGTCAAATCACAAGACTCTCTTCCACTGAGTGAGAGCCTCAAAACAAAACACCAATCTCAGATCTTATATACCCTCTCAGTGTCAGAGGGCATCACAGCCATGTTACTCAAACCTTCTTGAACTAGGCTTTCTTGTTTCTTAAGCAGGTCAAAGACTCTTGATTCAATCAAAGAAACAAAAGAGAACAAAAAGTTCACTTTGCTTGCTATTACATTTGAAAGGCAAGACTCATCAAAGGTACTTTATTACCTTAGCATTCTAAAAGACTATCCTTGTCTATCTCTGTGACAATAGCCATGAAATTCTCTCTGAGTAGAATGCTGCTTGCTTCCCTTCCTCCTGCCTCCAACACACACATATTGCTCTTGAAATCTGACATAAGCTTCAAGAGTCAACTCAAATGCTACCTTCTTCACAAAACCATCTCATCCTCCAGCAAGAAATATTTTGTTTATAATTGGTATATAGTTTTTATACCAATACACTAATCACTATTTTTAAGTTCTTTATAAATGTTCTATTTCTAGTTTTCCAGTCTTATACATTGCTCCTTTTCATGTACTCTATGCTCTACCTAAAGCATCTTTCCTATATATGTATATAAATATATATACACACACACACATACACATGCATATCTATACACATATACGAAACACATACCTATAGGTAATACATATATTTGTATGTTTGTGTATCTACACATACATACACACAGACATGTTCTCTCCCTCTCCCTTTCTCCCTCTCCCTCTCACTCCCCCTCCCTCTCTCCCTTCCTCCGTCTCTCTCTCTCTCTCTCTCTCTCTCTCTCTCTCTCTCTCTCTCTCTCTCTCTCTGTTGTAAAGGCTGTCCCCCTGTCCTAGAAAGCAATCCTTCCTCACCTCTGGCCCTTAGAATCTTTTGTTTCCTTTAAAGATCAGCTCAGCTGCTGTATCCCTCATGAGACCTATCCTGAGTCTCCCCTTCAGCGAGCACTTCTTAAAGAGACCCACAGTCTGTGAGGCAAATGAGGGAGCCCTCAGTAGATGAGCATAAGCAGCAATGGGCTCAATCTCCTTCCTCTGAATTTCTATCACAAAGACTGTTTTCTCTTTAAGAAGTTTAGAGTATAACTCAATTACACCTTTTTACTCAAAGGTTATATTAGTTCCTAAATCGCTCTTGAGGCTGAGAGGGGATTATTTTTCTTTCTTTCCCTTCCCTCTCAACTACAAATACCAATAAGCTTATCAATTCTCAAATTACTATGACACCTTTTGATAAAGTGTCTCATACTATTCTTATGGAGAAGAGGGGGGAAATGTAGGTTAGAACATAGGTGAATTCAAAACCAGTTGATGTCTAGACTTAAAGAGTAATCATTACTGGTCAATGTCAGTGTCATTGACAACTTGACAGGAAACCTTGGACGATTATTCCAGGCAAGTATGCTTAACCATGTGCTATTTAACATTTTTGTCTGTGACTTGGATAAAAGCATGGATGATGGAATGCTCATCACATTTGAAGATGACACTAAGCTAGAACTGGTTTAGCAAACACTCTGGATGGCAGTCAGGATTCAGATGGGTCTAGCCACTCTAAAGCAGTAGTTCTCAAACTTTTTGATTCTACGTGGGTGCAAGAAATCACCTTTGCAAGTCCAGTTTAGGGAAAGTATTGTTAGACAGGAGTTGTTATGAAAAAAAAATCTGAGTGTTTTTTAGTGAATTGTATGTCCAATAGGCATCAGAAATGTGATTTGGCAGCCAAAAAAAAACCCTAATGTTATCTTGAGGTGCAACAAGAGTGGCAGAGCTTTGAAGATTAGCAAAGTGATGTTCCTACTATCCTCGGACATTGTCTGACCTCATTTAGAGTATTGTCTTCACTTTTGAATGTCTCAGTTTAAAGACATTGGTAAGGTGGGTAGTGTCCAGAGGAGGGCAACTAAGATAGTGATTGTTCTTGAGTTCATAACATATGACGATTGGTTGAAAGATGTTTAGCCTGGAGAAGAGTCAGTAGGACATAAAACTGTCTGCAAGAATTTGAATAGCTATCATATGATGAGATTATATCAGGTTTGTTCTGTTTCACATTTTGAGTGCAGAACCAGGGGAAATGGGTAGAAATCACAAAGAGGTTTAATGTTACTAAAAGCAAAAACAAACAAGCAAATAGACAAAAAAATCCTCAAAGAGCTGTATAAAAGTGCACAGGGCTGCCTGGAAAGGTTTTGAGTTATCTCTTTGGGGAGGTCTGTGAGCCAAGGTAGGATTAACATTTCTCTGGTATATTATAGTGGAATCTTTTTAGTCTAGAGGTTGGACTAGATGGCTTCTGAGGCCTGTTCCAACTCTCAGATTCTGTGATTCTACTTTATAGTATAATTGAGGTCTGGATGTATGAGCTTCCCCTTATTCCTACTCGTCATCACCTTTTATTTCCTTTGAGAATTTGGATCTTTTATTTCTCCTTTTGTTGTTATTTTGTCTAGCTCTATAGAATATCCCCTGATAGTTTGATTGATATAGGACCAAATCAATAAATTTATTTAGGTAATATCATCATTTTTATGACATTGGCATAGATCACTCCTGAGCACTAAATCTCATCTCAGTTATTTAAGTTATTATTTCTTCAGCAGGGATTCTTAACCTGAAGACCATGAACTTGTGTGCATGTGTATGAGTGTGTGTATATGTGTGTGTATATACACACACATATACACACACATATATGTATGCATGCATGTGTATGTGTACTTATATATGAATGTGTGTATATATGTATATAAATATATGCTTATATAAATATGTGTATATTTATATATGTATGTATGAATATATGTATTAATTCACATAGATACATATATATCTGACCTCAGGCACTTACTAGATCTGTGACCTGGAGCTAGTCACTTTAACTTTGTTTGCCTCTATTTCTTTATCTGTTAAATAGGGATATAATAGCTCCTACCTCCCAGGGTTGTTATGAGGATCAAAGGAGATAATATTTATAAAGTTCTTAGTGCATTGCCTGGCACATAGTAGGTGTTATATAAATGTTAGCTTTTATTATTGTTATTATGCATATATTATCTATTGATAACTATATTTCAATATAATAGGCTTCCATTGTAATTCCATTAATATTATAATTTTATTTCATGCAATTGAAAACATTATTCTGAAAAGGCAGCCATAGGTTTCACTGAACTGCCAAAAGAGCCCATGACACAAAGAAGCTTAAGAATTGTTGCAAAGGATTACTTTGAGATTGTATCTATAAGAGTCTCATGTATGCTTTTGTAGATCAACTTGCAAATATTTTTGTGTATTTTGGAGTTGTTTTGAATGAGACTTCCTTTTCCATTACTTCCTACTAGATTTTGTTATTGATATATAGAATAATTGAGGGAAATTGCTGCACATTTTATATACCTACATAAAATTGAAATCATTCATTGTATTTTCAAATAAAATATAATGACAAGGTAATATCAGCATTCTCTGTCTTAATGAATAAAGATTGTATATTCTGCCCCACTCTGTTGGTGTCATCTCTGCCTTCTCAGTACCACCCATCCTACCCTTGATTTCATACTGTTTTGTCTCTGTATCTTATTTTTCTCTTTATCCATATGTATGATAAATGTCTCTCTCATAATCTGGGATCTGAGAAAATGGATTGGCTTAAAAATCTGTCAAGCATTTCATTGCTGTCATTTACTAAGCCCTGCTTTGAATAAACAGAGGAGAATGAACTAATTTATATTATTTTATATAACAGAAGACATAGAGCCTCTTGCAATTGACGTGTACATTTATGTCAAATATGCCAAATATAGAATCTGATATAAATATAATGAAATAAAATTTTTATTTTGAAGCAAAAACTTTACTGAATCCAAAGTAGAATTTCAGACAGTCTTTTTAAAAAAATACAATTCAGTAGTAAAAAAATGCTATTAAACTAAATTTGAAAAAATGTCTTATCTACCTACTGAAATTGCCTACTTATGGCATGGGAAATAATAATTTTGCTGGGTCAACACTGACGAAGCCTTTTTTGTACCTGTAACAGGAAACTAAAGTATTGTTTAAGTTATAGAGAAAGGATCATGGTATCACATGTTTCAAGAGAATTTTAGTAGAGCAAACTTGGAGTAGTGAGATGGGGCACTGAACTCAGCATCTGGAAGACCTAGGTTCAAGTCTCATGTGAGACAGTTACTATCAGTGTGACTCTGGGAAAATCACTTAATCTTATTATGTCTCAGTTTTCTCTTCCGGTAGAAAGAAAAAAGGAAGGCAGGCAGGAAGGAAGGCAGGCAGGCAGGAAGGAAGGAAGGGAGGGAGGGAGGGAGGAAGGAAGGAAAAGGAAAAGGAGGGAGGCTGGATTCAGTATTCTCTAAAGTATTTTCAGTTCTTCTATGATCCTATAAGATTATCTAGTATAATTAATATATAAATGAATCTTATTAAAATATTCCTGCAGGGTTGTCATCCAACCTTGCTGCTCCCTATTAATGGTGGAGATCCTGCTAGCTTCTAAAACAGCCCACTCTACTTTTAAATAGCTTTCCTTATTCCTTATATTAAGCTGGAATCTGTTTCTATTCAACTTTTACTCATTGATTCTAGATATCCCTCTGGAGTAAAAAATAGCAAGGTTTCTTCTTCCTCCACATGGTAGCTCATCAAATACTTAATATAGTACCATATGTCTTCCTCAAGTCTTGTCCTCTCCAAGGTAATCACCTCTGTTTCCTTCAGCTGGTGTTCAATATGGCAGGGTCTCCTCTGGACATGTACCAGTTTGTCCATATTCTCCAAATGGATGTCCCCTAATATTCTGAGAGCCTTCACATAATCATTAAATCAGCAAACTACTGATTGACTACTATGTGCCAGACACTGCTGGACATTGGAACTACAAAGAAAAAAAGTACCAAGAAGAAACACAAATGCTCAAAGGAATATAGGTTAGGCCACATGTGGTCTTCTAGGTCCTCAAGTGTGGCCCTTTGACACGATTCTATCAAAGGGCCACCCTTGAAGACCTAGAGGGCCACAAGTGGCCTTGAGGCCACAGGTTCCCCACCCCTGGATTAGGCAATTTACTGCTCACAAGCATGGAAATGTATGGCTCATCATCCCTACAGTTCTATGGGCTTGGGTGTACAATGAGATTCATAACCCAATCAAGAGACCAAGTCTGTGTCTCTTTGCCTTTATATTTGGTTGTTGTTGGGCAGATTCAAGGAGACTTAGTGGGAGAAGGGTTTGGAATACAAACGACTTTATTGACCACAATGGCATTGTGATTAACATTGCATATCTGGATTAGGTGAAGTTTGCTAAATGATTAGGATAGCATTGCCTTCATTGCTCCAAAGTAGCTGACTCAACCAGTATTGAATACATAGGAATATCCTATTACATAGGCAGATCAATCAGTGGTCAAACAAAGTCACTTCTGTCAGCTAGAGTCTAGCAATCGGTCAATCCTCACAACTCTTTGTGACCCCATTTGGGGTCTTCTTGGAAAAGATAATGTTTTTCAATTTCCTTCTCCAGCTCATTTTCCAGATGAGGAAACTGAGGCAAACATGGTTAATTGATTTGCCCAGAGTCATGCAGCTAGTAAGTGTCTGAGTCTGGATTTGAAGTCAGGTCTCTCTCACTCCAGACCTGGCAGTCTATCCGCTGTGCCACCTAGCTGCCTGGCACATAGTAGTTCCTTAGTGAATCTTTTCCTTCCCTTCCCTTCCCTTCCCTTCCCTTCCCTTCCCTTCCCTTCCCTTCCCTTCCCTTCCCTTCCCTTCCCTTCCCTTCCCTTCCCTTCCCTTCCCTTCCCTTCCCTTCCCTTCCCTTCCCTTCCCTTCCCTTCCCTTCCCTTCCCTTCCCTGTCCTTTCCTCCAGGAATATCATGCCTATGACATTACCCCTCTCCCATTTGCAGTCTGTTAATCTTGTCAATAAAGGAAAGACATGGCTTGTTTTTTCATAAACTCATGAGCCTGATGCTGGCTCACGGTAGTTACTTCCTATCCTTTCTAAGTACCCATAGGTCATGTATTTAATAAGGTCACTTATATTTTGGGTCAGAATTGAAATCAAAGTCACCAGCCTATAGTTTGAAAAATATATCTTTTTCTATAATGAAAAGTTGGGAAAGCATTTTCTTTCTTCATTCTTCTAGCACCTATCCTATTTTACACAATTATTCAAAGATCTCAGTTAATGCCTTCCTAATCATATGTGCAAATTCTTTCAGATCTCAGAGGTATATTTCATAGCTATAAAGGCATAAATGAAATGTCATGTTTTTCAGTGTCATGAAGCAGGTCCTTTTGCCTGGGGTGTCTTTTGCACCCTTAGACAGGTCCTCTCTCTCCCCTCTCTTCCTTAGGGACACCAGGGTCTGTTCTTTCTCATATGAATACACACCAAGAACATACTTTCATCCAAACTGCTGACTTCCCTTCTATACTGGCCCTCTGCCAGTCTCCCAAACCACAAATTGTCATACACCAGCCCTGAGGCAACCTCTTGATGCTCTAAAATATCCCCCACAGAAATGGAAGAACTTATTTCCCCTTGTAGCCACCCCCGCAATAGTGGGATATAGAAAGGAAATCTGAGGCGAGAACATCTGGGTATCTCTTTTCCCCTTAGTCCCACAGTGTCCCAAACTCCTGACAACATAAAGAAAGGGAATCTGCTGTTAAATACAGCAGCAGATTTTACTTAATGTATATCGGGGTCTAATCTCGATTCTGCCCCTGACTTGTTATGTGACCAAATGTAAATCATTAACCTCTTTAATATATTATATTAATATATATCATATTTATACACAGTATTTTTTCATTTGTCAAAAAGAGATGACAATAGGCCTTCATTTTAAAGGATTATCTTAAAAATTGTTTCTAGTCTTAACAATAGAACGTTTTAAAAAAATATATGGTATACACTTAAAAACCTGTGTACTTACATTATGTTTTTCTATAAATGATCCCCATTCCTAACCAAGAGCATTGATATCATTAGCAGTCCTACTCAATCAAGACAATGAATTGAAGTACATTTTTAAGTAGAAAAGTGACACAATGTCTTCTCGACTTTCTTCTTTATCAGTGTGTTTCAGTGTTTGAATTTTAATTCAGAGCAATACCATTGTACAGCAACAAATTAAATCAAAACAAATGTGGTATAACATAGCATAAGTAGTCTTTTGGGGGCAGCATTTTGCACACATATCCTATTGAACAAATTTTAAAAATGAAAATGAAAGCAAAGCCTTTACTATGTTGATGTATAGTCCAGCAGAACAAATCCATACTTTGGCCATGTCTGAAAATGTATGTCTCTTCCTGAATTTTAATTTCATCACCCCTCTGCAAGAAGGTGAGTAGGTTACATCTTCTCTCTTTTGGACCCATAGTTTTTCATTGAATTCATTAAAGTTCTAAAATCTGTCAAAGTTGTTTTTCTCTATAATGTTATTATTGTATAAATTGTTGTCATGCTTTTGCTCATTTCACTTAGCATCAGTTCACAGAGGTCTTTCTAGTTTCCTCTGTAACTATCCATTTAATCTCTTCTTAAAGCACAGTAATATTCCATTACATTCATTTGCTACATTGTGTTTAATGTTCTGCATGAAACCTCCCTGTATTTTTCAGTTTGGGGCTACTATGAAAGGAGCTGCTCTAAATATTTTTGTACGAATAGGTCATTTTCCTCTAATTTCTTTGGGGTATAGATGTAATAGGTATATGGCTGAGGGAAAGGGTGTATATATTTTAGTAACTTTTGGGGCACAGTTTCAAATTATTTTCCAAAATGGCCAGATCAATTCACAACTCTACAAATAATGTAAGTTTTTCTGAAACACCTCCAACATTTGTTTTTTATTCTTTTGTCATCTTGCCAATTGAATAGTTGTGATGTAGACTTCTCTGGTTATTAGTGATTTGGAATACTTTTTAATATGGCTCCTGATAGCTTAGATTTCTTCATTCGAAAGCTGCCATATACTTGGACCATGTATTTATTGAGAAAAGGCTCTCAATCTTATATATTTGAATCAATTCCTTATATATCTTGAATATGAGATTTTGATTAAAGACACTTTCTACAGATTTATTTTTCTATTTGCTTGTTTCCATTCTACACACCAACCCCCCCAATATTACAGCTAGGTCCTCTTAGTATAAATAACGAATCCTGTAAAGTGGTTGCATTATTCGAATTTGCACTGCTTATTTCCATTAGGCTGGAACCAATTACCATATTTTACATAATTATAACTTTGAATAGTGCAAATTTGAATACATGTGACTTCTTCACAGGATTCATTATTCACACTAAACAGGACCTAACTGTAGATTTGTTTGTGAAAAACCATTTCAATCTACATAATCAAAACTACCCATTTTATCTCTTCTGATCTGAAAGATTTTTTTTCTTCCTTGGTCCTTTAATTTGTTTATGATGTGACCTTTTATATCAAAGTCACATATCCATTTGGAGCTTGTTTCGGTGTGTAATATAAGTTGTTGATCTAATGTTGATTTCCGCCAGAATGCTGCCCATTTTTCTCAGCAGTTTTTGTCAATAATATACCTCCTTCCTACTTTAAATGATTATTCTGAAAAGAAAATGAGATAATTTATCTAAAAATGCTTTAAAAATTAAAAAAAGCAGCTCACTTATAACAAATATGTATGAAGTGCTTATTATGTTCAAGGTAACAAAGTAAAAAATTTGAAAATCCTTGTTCTCATGGATATAGTCTGCTCAGGACCTATAACTTATATACAAGGAATTTCACAGCAATTTCATCAAGCAAAAAAAACAAAACCAGGAGGATTAGGACAGACTATTGGCAGAAAGTGGTAAAAATTTAGAGTCATAATAGTAGTAATAATAATAATAATATTAATACTAATGCTAATAATTACATTGTTAAGAGGAACTTGGTAAAACAAAAATTACTTCCTTAAGAAAGTTTTGTACATGAGTAGATATAACAGTACCATTTATTTTGAAAATCTTTGGAAGTAACAATGGCCAGAGTAAAAAAAGTACTAAATTGTGCTGCTTTTTTTTGTATCTTTCATTTGCCTAACTGAAAATTGACTTTGCAATGCCACATTCCATTATAGGGTTTTCATGTTTGCAGTTACTTTTTTCTTTGCACTTTTAACTTGTTACCAAAGGTATAACATAGGGAGAAAATGTGAGACAATTCAGTACAAATGTTGCGAGAAATGTCAGCTCACTGCGATGGTAACATAACAGTCTCAGATTTTTATAAGAAGTAAGAGAAATTTAGGTCAGCCATGAAGAGAAATAATCATTGAAGTATTCAGTAGCTAACAAGAGAAAATAAAAGCCTTATTTTTGAAAAAAAATACTTAAAGGAAAATATAATCACATCCTCATGCCATAATGCATTTTAGCTCTTTATATGTTTAGCGTTTTATATTTGTACAGAATGCTAACATGCTAGTTATTTAATTCATGCATTCTTTATACATTTAGAGGGTTATTTCAACTGTTTCTTTCCATGTTAATGGTATGCAGTTTTCATCTACCTAAGAGCAAAGATAAATCGTTACATTTAATTACATGTGAAATGTTTTATACACACATAAATATAGGCATGATATAGCTATGTGTATGAATATTCATTTATAAATTTATATATTTAGTGTCTATATATGCATATATGTATATGGCATTCCAAAAGACTTTAAAAACACCCTCTATTTTATTAGTTACAACATAATATGTAGGTAAATATTTAAATTATTTGTATAATAATGATAAAACAGATAGCAGTTATATAACACTTTAAAGTTTTTAAAGTTTTTACTTTTAAATAATGATTATAATTAATTGGAACAGCAATACTTCAGTGGATCCATGACTTTATAAATGTGAATGAATACACCACTGGGAATTGCAATTACATGCATTATGTGTCTTTTCCTTTTATTTGAGTATTGTCCCTAAATTGTCCCAGGATTCTATTTACCCAAGGAATTGGTTATCTGCCTTTGTGTATTAAGATAGTTATTATATGAAAGTGCAAGAGTGGGCTGCCCATCTGTTATCCCTACGTTACCTGCCCATATTGTCCAATCAAATATGTCCCAAATGATACCTTTTATGTCAGTCACTTCTTATAGTTAGTCACTCAGTCAACAAGCATTATTAAGCACATACTGTTTTAAAAAGTTAATTTATTTTTAGTTTTCAATATTCACTTCCATGAATTTTAAATTTTCTCCACCTCCCTCCCCAAGATAGTGTGCAATCTGAAATAGGCTCTACATATACAATCCTATTAAACATATTTTCATGTTAGTCATGTTGTATAGAACATCACTCATCGCCCACTGTGGCTGTTACTGTGTACAATGTTCTCCTGGTTCTGCTCATTTCACTCATCAGTTTATATACATCTTTCCAGGTTTTTCTGATTCCACCTACTCATCATTTCCTATAGCACAATAGTAATCCATTACATTCACTTACCACAATTTGTTCAGCTGTTTCCCAGTTGATGGGCATCCCCTTGATTTCCAGTTCTTGGCTACCATGAAAAGAGTTGCTATCAATATTTTTATGTACTCTTGGGATATAGCCCTAGAAGTGGTATTGCTGGGATAAAGAGTGTGGATATTTTTATAGCCCGTTGAGCATAGTTCCAAATTGTCCTCCAGAATGGTTAGATCAATTCACAACTCCACTAACAATGAATTAGTGTTCCAGTTTTCTCACATCTTCTCCAACATTTACCATTTTCCTGTTTTGCATTTTAGCCAATCTGATAGATGCGATGTGGTACCTCACAGTTATTTTGATTTGCATTTCTCTAATCAATAGTGATTTAGATAATTTTTTTCATATGACTCTAAATAGCTTTAATTTCTTCCTCTGAAACCTGCATGTTCATATCCTTTGACCATTTATCAATTGGGGAAAGACTTGTATTCTTGTAAATTTGACTCAACTCTCTATATATTTTAGAAATGAGGCCTTTATCAGGGATACTAGTTGTAAAAATTATTTCCTAGTTTTCTGCTTCGCTTCTAATCTTGGTTGCACTGGAATTGTGCAAAAACTTTTTAGTTTAATGTAATCAAAATCATCCCTTTTGCATTTCATAATGTTCTCTATCTCTTGTTTGGTCATAAATTCCTCTATTCTCCATAAATCTGACAGATAAACTATTCCTTGCTCTCCTAATTTGCTTATAATATCAGCCGTTATATCTAAATTGTGTACTCATTTGGACTGTGTTTTGGTATATGGTATAAGATAGCGATCTATACTATTTTCTAGTTTTCCCAGCAGTTTTTGTCAAATAGGGAGATATTATCACTGAAGCGGGGGTCTTTGGGTTTATCAAATAGTAGATTACTATTGTCATTGAGTACTATGTCTTGTGTGCATGACCTATTCCACTGATCCACTCCTCTTTTTTTTAGCCAGTACCAAGTAGTTTTGATGATTGTTGCTTTTCAATAAAATTTAAGATATGGTATGGCTAGGCCACCTTCTCTAGTATTTCTTTTTATTAATTCCCTTGGTATTTTGGACCTTTTGTTCTTCCAGATGAATTGTTATTATTTTTTCTATATAATAATTTTTGGTAGTTTGATTGGTATGGTAGTGAATAAGTAAATTAATTCAGATAGAATTGTCACTTTTATTGTATTAGCTTGGCCTACCCATGAGCAACTGATACTTTTCCAGATATTTACATCTGACTTTAGCTGTGTGAAAAGTGTTTTGTAATTACGGTCATATAGTTCCTGGCTTTATTTGGGCAGGTAGTCTCCCAAATATTTTATACTGTCCATAGTAACTTTAAGTAGAATTTCTCTTTCTATCTCTTGCTGTTGGGCTTTGTTAGTAAAATACAGAAATGCTGATGATTTATGGGGATTTATTTTATATCCTGCAACTTTGCTAAAGTTGTTCGTTATTTCTTTTTGTGTGTGTGTGTTTCTTTATTTCTTTAATTTATTTAATATATTTAGTTTTCAGCATTGATTTTCACAAGAGTTTGAATTACAAATTTTCACCCCATTTTTACCCTCCCACCCACTCCAAGATGGCATATATTCTGGTTGCACCATTCCTCAGTCAGCCCTCCCTTCTGCCACCCCACTCCCCTCCCACCCCCTTTTCCCTTATTTCTTGTACAGCAAGATAAATTTCTGTGCCCCATTGCCTGTGTATCTCATTTTGTAGTTGGATGCAAAATTTTTTTTTTGAACATCTGTTTTTAAAACTCTGAGTTCCAAATTCTCACCCCTCTTCCCTCCCCACCCACCCTCCCTGAGAAGGCAAGCAATTCAACATAGGCCACATACCTATCGTTATGTAAAACCCTTCCATAATACTCATGTTGTGAAAGACTAACTATATTTTGCTCCTTCCTAACCTATCCCCCTTTATTGAATTTTCTCCCTTGACCCTGTCCCCTTTTGAAAGTGTTTGTTTTTGATTACCTCTTTCCCCATCTGCCCTCCCTTCTATCGTCCCTCCTTTTTTATCTTCTTCCTCCTTCTTTCCTGTGGGGTAAGATACCGAATTGAGTGTGTATGTTATTCCCTCCTCAGGTCAAATGCAATGAAAGCAAAATTCACTCATTCCCCCTCACCTGCCTCCTTTTCCCTTCCTACAAAAATGCTCTTTCTTGCCACTTTTATGTGAGATAATTTACCCCCTTCTATCTCTCCCTTTCTCCCTCTCTCAATATATTCCTCTCTCATCCCTTAATTTGATTTTTTTTTTAGATATTATCCCTTCATATTCAATTCATCCTGTGCCTTCTGGCTATATTCCCTTCAACTTCCCTAATACTGAGAAAGGTCTCATGAATTACACTCATCATCTTTCCATGTAGGAATGTAAACATAACAGGTCAACTTTAGTAATTCCTTTATGAATTCTCTTTCTTGTTTACCTTTTCATGCTTCTCTTGATTCTTGTGTTTGAAAGTCAAATTTCTATTCAACTCTAGTCTTTTCATTGAGAATGCTTGAAAGTGCTGTATTTTATTGAAAATCCATATTTTGCCTTGGAGCATGATACTCAGTTTTGCTAGGTAGGTGATTCTTGGTTTTAATCCTAGCTCCATTGACCTCCAGAATATTGTATTCCAAGCCCTTTGATCCCTTAATGTAGAAGCTGCTAGATCTTGTGTTATCCTGATTGTGTTGCCACAATCCTCAAATTGTTTCTTTCTGGCTGCTTGCAATGTTTTTTCCTTGATCTGGGAGCTCTGGAATTTGGTGACAATATTCCTAGGAGTTTTCTTTTGGGGATCTTTTTCAGGAAGCAATCAGTGGATTCTTTCAATTTCTATTTTACCCTGTGGCTCTAGAATGTCAGGGCAGTTCTCCTTGATAATTTCTTGAAAGATGATATCTAGGCTCTTTTTTTGATCATGGCTTTCAGGTAGTCCAATAATTTTTAAATTGTCTCTCCTGGATCTATTTTCCAGGTCAGTGGTTTTTCCAATGGGATATTTCACATTGTCTTCCACTTTTTCATTCCTTTGCTTCTGTTTTATAATATCTTGATTTCTCATAAAGTCACCAGCTTTCACTTGCTCCAATCCAATTTTTAAGGTAGTATTTTCTTCAGTGGTCATTTGGACCTCCTTTTCCATTTGGTTAATTCTGCCTTTCAAGGCATTCTTCTCCTCATTTGCTTTTTGGAACTCTTTTGCCATTTGAGTTAGTCTATTTTTTAAGGTGCTATTTTCTTCAGTATTTTTTGGGGTCTCCTTTAGCAAGTCATTGAAGATGAGGCTGGAAAGCAGGAACTTGCATGAGCTCTTCCCCAGGTCCCCCTAAAAACCTATAAAACATGGCTCTGAACAAATTTTAGAATGCAGAACCCACAAAATAGCAGAGGGAAGCAGGGCTCCAGCTCAGAACAGCCTGGATGGTCACTGGGTATGGTCTATCACATGGAACTTGGAGCAGAGTGGAGCAGAGCCCAGTGTGGGTGGCGGCAGGACCAACCAGACCAGGAGCCAGGTGAAACAGGCCCTAGAACCCTGAATCAGTGAGCTGTGGCAGTTACCACACTTCTCAACCCACAAACACTGAAGACAATGGAGAAGGTTAGTGGGAAAAGCTTGGGACAGAGTGAAAGGAGTTCACGGTTTGGCCACCACCCTGGAGGCAGTGGGGGTGGTGCAGCTACAGAACTACAGCTGCAGTTGCTTCTGGTCCTAGACCCACCTGGTGGGAGGCATTAAATGGCGGATCAAAGTGGCAGTGCAAAGACTTCTTAAGATCTGAGTCCAGTCCGGGTTGGCGGTTCTTGGGGGAAGAGAAGTGCAGCTGTGGCAGAGTTGGCTGTATAGAAATAGCTCTGAAAACAACAGCACAGCCCCTCAAGCTTGGGACAAACTACTCTATTCTCTACAAGCAGTTATACCCTGATGAAAAACTCAAGGGTCAAGCAGTTGGCTGGGAACATGGCCAGGCAGCAAAAATGGACTCAGATTCAGACTCAGACTTTGGAATCTTTCTTTGGTGACAAAGAAGACGAAAACATACAGCCAGAAGAAGTCAACAAAGTCAAAGAGCCTACATCAAAAGCCTACAAGAAAAAACATGAACTGGTCTCATGCCATGGAAGAACTCAAAAAGGATTTGGAAAAGCAAGTTAGAGAAGTAGAGGAAAAATTGGGAAGATAAATGAGAATGATGTGAGAAAACCATGAAAAACAAGTCAATGACTTGCTAAAGGTGACCCAAAAAAATCCTGAAGAAAACAGCAAGTTGTTTATTATTTCAAGTAGTTTTTTTTTCCTTGATTTTCTAGGATTTTCTAAGTATATCATCATGTCATCTGCAAAGAGTGATAATTTAGTTTCTTCTTTGCCTATTCTAATTCCTTCAATTTCTTTTTCTTCTCTTGTTGCTAAAGCTAACATTCCTAGTACCATATTGAAAAACAGTGATGACAATGGACATCCTTGTTTCAGTCATGATCTTATTGGAAATGCTTCTAGCTTATCCCCATTACATATGATGCTTGCTGACACTTTTAGGAAGATGCTATTTATCAATTTAAGGAAGGCTCCACTTATTCTTATGCTCTCTATTGTTTTTAATGGGAATGAGTATTATATTTTGTCAAAAGCTTTTCCTGCATATATTGAGATAATCATATGGTTTCTGTTACTTTTATTGTTGATATGATCAATTATGCTGATAGTTTTCCTAATGTTGAACGTGCTTTCCTAGTATAAATCCTACTTGAACAAGGTGTGTTATTCTCATGATAAGTTGCTGTAATCTTTTTGCTAATATTTTGTTTAAAATTTTTGCATCAATATTCATTAGGGAAATTGGTGTATAATTTTCTTTCTCTCTTTTGACTCTTCCCAGTTTAGGTATCGGTATGATATTTATATCATTAAAAGAATTTGGTAGGATTCTTTCTTCACCTATTTTCCCAAATAGTCTACATAGCACTGGAATTAATTGTTCTTCAAATGTTTCATAGAATTTGCTTGTAAATCCATCTGGCCCTGGAGATTTTTCCCTAGGGAATTCATTGATGGCTCGTTCAATTTCTTTTTCTGAGATGGAAAGTATTTTACTTCCTTTTCTGTTAATCTACGCAATTTATATTTTTGTAAATATCCATCCATTTCCTTAAGATTATCAAATTTATTGGCATACAGTTGGGTAAACTAGTTTTTAATTATTGTTTTAATTTCCTCTTTTTTGGTGGTGAATTCAGCCTTTTCATTTTTGATACTGGTAATTTGGTTTTCTTCTTTATTTTTTTTAAATCAAATTAACCAAAGGTTTATCTATTTTATTGTTTTTTTTCATAAAACCATATCTTAGTTTTATTTATTAGTTCAATAGTTTTCTTAATTTCAATTTTATTAATCTCTCCTTTGGTTTTCAGTATTTCTAATTTTTGTATTTAATTGAGGATTTTAAATTTGTTCTTTTTCTAGCTTTTTCAATTGCATGCCCAATTCATTGATCTCTTCTTTCTCAATTTTATTCATGTAAACCTTCATATATATATATACACATATATGTGTGCACACATTCATATATACATATATACATATATACATATAAACTTCCCCTAAGAACCACTTTCACCGCATCCCATAAGTTTGAGTATGTTGTCTCATTTTTATCATTCTCTTGAATAAAGTTATTGATTGTTTCTATGATTTGTTGTTTGACCCACTCAGTCTTTAGGATTAGATTATTTATTCCAATTAATTTTTAGTCTGTCTTTCCATGGCCCTTTATTACATATAATTTTTATTGTATCATGATCTGAAAAGGATGCATTGACTATTTCTGCCTCTCTGCATTGGACTATGACGTTTTTATGTCCTAATACATGGTCAATTTTTGTGTATGTTCCATTTACCACTGAGAAAAAAGTATTATCCTTTCTGTCCCTATGCCAATGAAATCTCTGCTCAAGTCCTATCCCTATCCTTGATAGGAGAAGTCATTGACAATAATGGAGCTTAATAAGTGGCTATTTATTGACAGGATGTGTAAAGGAAAAGATCTGAAATATTATGAATGATACTTCTTAGTGTTTCAGATTTTTAATTTATTTCATAATGTATATTAAAGTGGTCTTAGTCATAAATGAATTGGAAGTTCACTTGTATAATTACAATTTAGCTATTTTAATTTCTATGTGAGAAAAAAGGAACAAAGAAGAAAACACTGGTTAGAAAGAGTAAGAGGAGGACATAAAGTAAGGTCAGAGAAAGGAAATAAAACCTATTGAATGCTAAATATGTAGAATTAACAATTATTGGGGCAGAGTTAAACACTTAGGATAAATGGTTAAAAATAGGACCCATAAAGTGAAATCCACTGGAGAAAGAATCAAAGGACCTGATAGACTTAGTTACTTAGGACATTAAAGGATTTTTTAAAAAATATTTTTTTAAAGTTGAGATGACTTTATAGGATATTTACATATAGGATGTAGGGAAAGAAGGAAAACTTAAGAAATATCTACTGAAGTAACTGCATTTTCTTGCTCTAGTTTTTTTTTTTTTTAAGTCTTTTTTAGAACTTTTTTTTTTATAGTTTTGGCATATCTACTATTGACCAATTCTGTAATTTCCATTTTGCAGATGGGAGAACTGACTAATGATAAAATTAAATGACTTTTTACTGGGGTCACATTTCAAAGTATTAGCATAGGCTACAATTAGAAATACTATGCTCCTATTTCTAGAATAGTGATTATTCTACTTAATTGTTTGGATACTGTTAAGTTTTCAGTACCTTTCCTATATAGTGTGACTATGTTTTAAACCAAGTACAGTAATGTCTAATTTATCTGGCATTTTTAAGAAATTAAGTATTCTATTGTAGTGCCAATGCAATACTCACAGCGCCTATGACAGCTATGAATATGCTGGCATAGTTCTGAATCACAAAGTGCAACAGACTCTCTTCATTGAAGACAGAAGCAAAACATTTATTCAAACACCAGAAAGTCAAATCCAACACCAGAAATCCAAATCCATCATAGCAACAAAGAAATCTATGCACATTAGCAATGCAGGGGGCACTAACATCCCCAACCCTTCCCTCTGTTAGGGCCTTCCTACAAAGGAACACCCTCAAGCAAAATCAGTCTCTGGCTCTCACTCACACTAGTTGCTTCTCTCTCTCTCTCTCTCTCTCTCTCTCTCTCTCTCTCTCTCTCTCACACACACACACACACACACACACACACTTATGACTGCTCTGTCTTACTTCCTCTCAGCTCTGCTCCACCCTTCCTGCTCCACCCATTGGACAAGCTTCTCCCACCACAGACTCATGTACTCAGGCTTCCTTGTGACTCAAGCTCATGTGACTCGGACAGGTCACATGGACCCATTTATGGATGGGAAGATCTTCAGATTGTAGTAACAATACATTAACAATAAATTCAATACATGAACAATACATTATACAGGTGTTTTTTTTTTTCCTTCAGATCAGTCAGTGCTATTTGTATGACAGGCAGCCCCTGACACATAGAGATTCTTTGACTCTAGGCAAGTGACTAAACCTCTCAGTGCCCCCAGACAACTCTCTGAGATTAAAAAAAAAAATAAAGTTGGCACTAGAGTTGCACAATTGTACAGCTATGCCTATTTGCTTTGGTAGAGGGAGGTTCTTCACTTCAGGCACTCCCTACACTGTTGTTAGCATAAGTATAGAATCCCACCTGAGGACCTAGAGGGCCACATGTGGCCTCAAGGCCGCAGGTTCCCCACCCCTGATCTAGACAAAACTAAACCAGACCAAACCAAAAATCTTAAAGCTTACTGCTTTCAGCACCAATTATTTAAAAATTTCTACAGTGAAAATCTTTCTAAGGTCTTATACTGTCATGATTCTTTTTTTCTTCTAAAATACAGTATGCTGAATAAAATGGTGTCTTTTTATCTTTTCTTGATTACTCAGGCCAATAGTTGGCATGATATCACACAGTATTTCTGTCTTCTCTCTTGGGTCAGCTCTCCTCTGCCATGAGCTGCCTGTTTCTTAAATAACTTCCCCTTTCCATTTATCTGCTTTTAATCTGCTGAGATCTATAAAATCAGCTAACCAAGGTGGTTAAAATGCATAGAAACTAAGAATCAAAAAATACTGAATGAATGTCTGAAGGCCTTTTCTACAAAGTGGACCTGCTATTTCAAGCCTCCCTAGGATTCCCCACCTCCCCCATAAACGCTTTTTACCCCCCAATTTCCTTTTTATTGAGTGATGGGGTTATAGAAAACTGAATCTGGATAAAAGAAATGTATTTTAAAAGTTCTTTTAAAAAACCTATTCATTCTTTGGCTTCCTAGTTTAGAATCAGTCTGTTTTATGTTTACTTTCCCCTACTCTAACTATTGGAAAGCAGACAGCATAAAATCTCCTGAATTTGAATTATAAACTGAAAGTGGCCAGTTCAGATAAAAAACCTAGTTTGCCTTAAACACACACACACAGACACACACACACCTACACACACACACACACACATTCTCCTATCTAATAAATGATTTTACAAATATGTAAATAATCAGATGATATAATATTTGTAAAGCACTTAGAAAGTACAATGTCTGGCATGTAGATGGCACTTAATAAATGCTGGTTTTGCTTTTGCCTTAAAAAAAACCCTACCTTCTCTTTTTTAAAGAAAGAATTTTAATTCCTCCTAAGAGGCATGGAATTTAACCACAGTTGGCAGTTGGCATCATGACTGCTTTATTTATTATGCCCAAACCCATGGTAAGAAATAGTGAGATCCATGGTAACTCTTATTTGTATTTCTACCACATTACACAAGCACAAAATGCAGAAATTAGGATTGGAGGATTCTTGCCCTTCTGGGACAATGAATTAAGGAAATGTTGTGGAAAAATACTGAAAGTTGTCCTTTGCATGCTAGAAATTGGTGCTTCTGAGGAAAAATTACTCCATGTCCCTAACTCTTTTTATCCAGGCAACCTAACAGGTCAAGTATGGCAAACTGTGAAACAAACCAAAGTGGTTACACAAAGCAACACAGGAAGCCCACATTCCATATTAGACCGCTCTAAACTTTTGTCAATCTATTGTATTCCTATCTAACTACCACACATTGGGTGGGCCTTTAGATCTCACAGCTAGATGGTGCTACTGTGTCCAGAGGCAGAAGTAAGTGCATTCTTCACCTGAACATTGCTTTTAAAAAGAAAGAGGGGAGCTGGATAAATTCTCTAAAGAAAGGTGAAAAAAAATCTAGCAATTGCAAACATGAAGATATTTTGCCTTCCAAAATCCCTATCCTTCATCATGTTATTCCCAGTATTGAAGATATATTGCTGATAACAGATCAGAATTAACTTTTTGGTCTTTTCTGAACCATATCTTTACCCTAAGTTTGGGACAAGCCTTAAAACAGTTTATGACATTACATTAATTTCATTTTATGGATTCATACTCCATTAAGTGTCACACTGATGTAGGCCTGCTATAGAAATTAAGGAAATAATTACCCTTGGACATTAAGAATGAATAAAAGGCAACAATTTTGTTGTTTTTCTTGTAGGCAGTCAGCAATGGATACAGTGTACTTTCTAGCTGCACCTACACTTATTGGGGTAAGCTCTGTAGCATCTAGGGGGATTGATAAAAGGTTCATATAGGGAAGAACAAAATCAAAGTTTTGTGTTGGCAGAATAGCAGCCCCTTAATGGTATAACTCTGTAGGCATAGAGACAAGTCCCTGTAGAAATAAAATGTCTCCCACCTTGCTGATGCCTGATGCTGTTACCTTATGAGAATCTAGCCTAAGCCTATGACCCTTTTAAAATAATTCTCCCTGGGTAAAGAAAAATTTTAAGCTGTTATTCAATTGAGATACAGATGCCTACTTTGTGAATATGGCTTGGGAGATTATTCCAATAGTAGAGTACTCCTAAGGTCCACATTAGTAAGAGAAAACTGGACCAAGAAAAAAGGCCCTAGAATTATTTCCTTCTTTTTCTCTTTCCTCCCTCCCTCCCTCCCTCCCTTCCTTCCTTCCTTCCTTCCTTCCTTCCTTCCTTCCTTCCTTCCTTCCTTCCTTCTCTCTCTCTTTCTCATAATTGCGTGCCCAGCAGCATTTTGGCCTGGAAGGACAGCAGAAAAATTTAACACTCCGTGGTCACTGAAGAGGTTATAGTGAAGGTCAAGTGAAAAATGACATCTTGCTGTGGAAATGCCAAAAATGTTTGAGGAAAGCTTTTTTTATTATAAGTTTGATATTGTTCTTGTAAAATAATATGTCAGCCCCCATAAAAGGATTACCGTATAATTTAAACATGGTGGGGTAATGGTTCATCAACATTGTCCAAAGATACATTTTGTTTCAAATGGTAGGAAGGAATGAATCGGAAGATGTTCTTTCATAATAACCTACACTTTTTCTATTATAATTAAAACTCAGTTTCCCTCACTTTGGTGTCAACAGAGAGAATAGCTGATTACAATTCTCCATATAATAATTCATAGAAGACTATAAAGGTTAAACATTCTAATTTCTCTATTTTTCCCCAAGATAGGCTTTTAGTGCAATAGGTCTAGAGTTAGGGATATATTAGTTCAAACGTGGCTTTAGTCATCTGCTTACTAGCTCTATGACCCTAGGCAAGTCGTATAGCCCTATTTGCCTCAGTTTCTTCATCTGTAAAATAGGGAATAATAATAATAGTACCTACCTCCCAAGGATTTTGTATCAAATGAGATAATAATTGCAAAGTGCTTAGCACAGTGCCTGGCACCTATTAAGTGCTATATAAATGTTAGCCATTATTATTAATGTGCTTGATAATTTCTTTTAAGGATCAACTGTTTAAGCTATGGCTAGTTTGTGGTATTTGTGTGGGAGAGAATTTTATAATATTTGCTTTTCTAGATTTTTTTAATTTGGGACAAAGTAATTGTTTCCTTATCCCAGAGTTTAAAAGGAACCTTGAGAAGTCATCCCTCTAATTAAGGTATTCCTAGTCAGAAATTGGTATCCTGCCTTAGCTGTTTTAGCCACAGGCACATTTTTAAAAACCTTTTCTTTTCATACTCACTAAAGGAAGGCACTCCATCATAGCTTGTGGGAAATGTCAAATGGCTGATATAAACTCCATATACCACTAAGCAGGACTAAATTAATTTTAGTAACTCTATAACTATGGGTGTCTTTCTTAGAAAACACTAATACCGTCACCTGAAAGCAATTCCAATAATTTCACTTGTAATAAGAACTTTATCTTCTTTTTTTAGAGGGGGAAAGGAAGGGCAGTTGGGGTTAAATGACTTGCCCAAGGTCACGCAGCTAGTGTGTCAAGTATCTGAGTCTGAATTTGAACTCAGGTCCTCCTGATTCCAGGGCCGTTGCTCTACTCACCACGCCACCTAGCTGCCCCATAATAAGAATCTTAAACTCTGTTAAAGCCAGCATTAAATGGATTCTAACTTATTTATCATATGTATTACAATGCCAAATTTTTATTTAACCTAGTAAGCCTTTTATGTGATATTTTATGATCATTTCCTTAAAAAAATCATCTAAGACTTAAATCTTGATTTTTCCCATTTTAAGTTAAAACGAAGCCCAATCCTGGCAGAAACATACTTTGTCAAATCTATGCAGAAATCCTACCACATTCTGTCATTCATAGATTTGATTCTTTGATGTGGCCTTAGTTAAGGTATTGAGGGTTCAGCATACAAAAACAATGACTACTTTTTCTTTTCAGAATCATACAGTGTGTCAAATCATGAATAATAAGAGAAATTGAAATTAAAACAATTCTGACATGTCATCTGACATTCTTCAAAATTGCAAATATGATAAAAAGTGAAAATGGCCAATACAGTATTGAGGAGCCACAGTAAGTTAGGCACACTAATACACTATTAGAGGAGCTGTGAATTGGCCCAAACATTTTTCAAATCTGTTTGGAATTATACAATAAAAGTTACAAAGATGTTGACATCATTTGATATAGTAATCCCCACTCCTGGAAATATACTCCAAAGAATTCAATGTCAAAAAGAAAACTCACAAATATACCAAATTATTCACAGCAACATTCTTTTTATTATTAGTATTTCATTTTTTTTTACCAATTACATGTCAAGACAATTTTTAGATTTCTTTTTAATAAGATTTTGAGTTCCAAATTTTTCTTCCTAAAATGGTAGGCAATTTAATATAGGTTATACATGTGCTATCATGTAAAATCCGTTTCCATATAGAAGAAACAGATAAAAATCTAAAAAACCTGAAAAGTAATAAATTATGTGAAAAAATATGCTTCAATCTTCATTAAGTGTCCATCAGCATTTTCCTTCAAGAGTCCTTTGTACTTGGATCATTCTGTTGCTGAGAAGAGCTGATCCATTCACAGCTGATCATCACCCAATGTTGCTGATATTGTATACGACATTTTCTTCATTCTGCTCACTTCGCTTTGCATCACCTCATACAGGTCTTTCCAGGTCTTTCTGAAATCTACCTACTCATTATTTCTTATTGCACAATAGTATTCCATTACATTCATATACCACACCTTGTTCAGCCATTCCCAATTGATGGGCATTGCCTTAATTTCCAGTATCTTGCCCCCATGAAAAGGGTTGCTATAAATATTTTTTGCACATGTAGCTCCTTTCTCCTATTTTATGATCTCTTTGGGATACAGGCCTAGTAATGGTATTGCTGGATCAAAGGATGAGTATGCACATTTTGATTGCCCTTTGGGCATAGTTCCAAATTGCTTTCCAGAATGGTTGTATCTGGGGCAGCTAGGTGGTGCAGTAAGTAGAGCACCAGCCCTGGAGTCAGGAGGACCTGAGTTCAAATCTGGCCTCAGATACTTGACACACATACTAGCTATATGACCTTGGGTAAGTCACTGAATGCCAATTGCCCTGCCCCCCCCCAAAAGAGGACAGAATGGTTGGATTAGTTCATAACCACCAGCAGTGTATTCATGTCCCAATTTTCCCATATCTTCCCCAATATTTATCATGTTCCTTTTTTTTTGTCATATTAGCCAATCTGATAGGTATGAGGTGGTACCTCAGAGTTCTTTTAATTTGGATTTCTGTAATCAAAAGTGATTTAGAGCACTTCTTCATATGCCTGCAGATAGCTTTGATTTCTTCATCTGAAAACTGCTGGTTCATATCCTTTGAATATGTATCGACTGGGGAATGGCTTGTATTCTTGTCAATTTGACTCAGTTCTTTATATACTTGAGAAATAAGATCTTTTTTCAGATATACTTGATGTAAAGATTATTTCCCAGCTTTCTGCTTTCCTTCTAATCTTTGTTGCATTGGTTTTGTTTGTACAAAAGCTTTTTAGTTTAATATAATCAGAATTATCTATTTTACATTTTGTAATATTATCTATAATTTGGTCATGAATTCTTCCCTTTCCCATAGGCCTGGCAGGTAGACTATTCCTTGCTCTTTTAATTTGCTTGTGGTATCACCCTTTATATCTAAAACATAGACCCATTTTGACCTTATCTTGGTATATGGTGTGAGATGTTGGACTATACCTAGTTTGTACTCTATTGTTTTCCAGTTTTTTTTCCAGCAGTTTTTGTCAAATAGTGAGTTCTTATCCCAAAGCTTGGATCTTTGGGTTTACCAGACACTGGGTTAATATGGTCATTGACTGCTGTGTCTTGTGTGCCTAATCTTTTCCACTGATCCACCACTCTAATTCTTAGCCAATACCAGATACTGATGATTACTGCTTTATAACAGTGTAAGATCCGGTATTGCTAGGCCACCATCCTTTGTATTTTTTTTCATTAATTCCCTTTATAGTCTTGACCTTTTGTTCTTCCAGATGAATTTTTTTGTTGTTTTTTCTAGCTCTATCAAATATTTTGGTTGTTTGATTGGCATGGCATTGAATAAGTAAATCACTTTAGGCAGAATTGTTATTTTTATTATATTGGTTTGGCTTACCCATAAACAACTGATATTTTTCCAGTTGTTTAGATTTGGCTTTATTTATGTGAAAAATGTTTTGCCATTATGGTCATATACTTTCTTGGTTTTTCTACTCAGATTCCCAAGTATTTTATATTGTTTACGTTATTTTAAATGGAATTTCTCATTCTACCTCTTGCTGGTGGAATTTGGTGGTCATATAAAGAAATGCTGGTGATTTATGTGGATTTATCCTATATCCTGCAACTTCACTAACATTGTTCTCTAGGGTTCTCTAAGTATACCATCATATCATCTGCAGAGTGATCATTTTATTTCCTCATTGCCCATTCTAATTTCTTCAATTTCTTTTTATTTTCTTATTGTCGTAGCTAGCATTTTTAGCACTATATTCAATAATATTGGTGATAATGGGCAACCTTCCTTCACTCTTACCTTATTGGGAAGACTTCTCACTTATCCCCCATTACAGATAGTGCTTGCTGATGGTTTTAGATAAATACTGCTTATCATTTTAAGGAACACTCCCTTTATTCCTATGCTCTCCATTGGTTTTAATAGGAAAGGTTGCTGCATTTTGTCAAAAGCTTTTTCAGCATCTATTGAGATAATAATATGATTTCTGTTGGTTTTGTTATTGATCTGATCAATTATAATGATAGTTTTCCCAATATTGTACCAACTCTGTATTCCTGCTGTAAATCCCACCTGGTCATAGTATATAATCCTTGTGATATATTTCTGTATTCACCTTGCTAGTATTTTGTTCAAAATTTTTGCATCAACATAATTAGGGAAATTGGTCTATAATTTTCTTTCTCTGTTTCAGCTCTTCCTGATTTAGGTATCACCACCATGTTTATGTCATAAAAGGAGTTTAGTAGGACTCCTCCTTTGCCTGTTTTTCCAAATAGTTTATATAATATTGGAATTATTTGTTCTTGAAATGGGGATTTTTTTGTTAAGGAGTTCATTAATGGCTTGTTCAATTTTTTAAATGGAGTTATTTAAGCATACTATTCCCTGATATGTTAATCTGGGGAATTTGTGTTTTTGTAAAAATTCATTGATTTTGCTCAGGTTGTCAAATTTATTGGCATATAATTGGGCAAAATATTTGCTAATGATTTTTTTAACTCCTTCTTCATTGGTGGTGATTTCAACCTTTTTGTTTTTGATGCTGGATGTTTGATTTTCTTCTTTCTATTTTTAAGCAAATTAACCAAATGGCTTATATATCTTATTGGTTTTTCATAAAACCAATGCCTAGATTTATTTATTAGCTAAATTTTTTTCAATTTTATTAATCTCACCTTTGATTTTTTCATGATTTCCAATTTGGTGCTCAATTGGGGATTTTTAATTTGTTCTTTTTTATATTTTTTTTTAGTTGCTTACCCAATCTTTTCTTTTTGCATTTTGTTTATGTGAGAACTTAGAGAAATAAATTTCCCCCTAACTACTACTTTGGCTGCATCCCATAAATTTGTTATGCTGTTTCATTGCTGTCATTCTCTTTGATGAAATTATTTATGGTTTCTATGATTTGTTCTTTGACCCACTTATTCTTTAGGTTCGATTATTTAGTTTCTAATTAATTTTAATCTATCTTTCCACTGTGCTTTGTTGAATATAATTTTATTGTATTATGATCAGAAAAAGAATACTTCTGCCTTTCTACATTTGATTTTAATATTTTTATGCCTTATTATATGGTCAATTTTTGTGTAGGTGCCATATGCTACTGGAAAGAGGTATATTCCTTTCTGTTCCCATTCAGTTTTCTCCAAAGGTCTGTCATTTGTAATTTCTAATATTGTGTTTACCTCCTTAGTTTTATTTTTTCTTGTTTATTTTTTTCGGTTGGATTTATCAAGTACTGAGAAGGGAGAGTTGAGGTGCCCCTCTAGTACAGTTTTGTTGTCTATTTTTTTCTGTAACCCATTTATCTTCTTCTTTAAGAATTTGGATTCTATACCACTTGGTGCATATATCTTTAGTATTGATATTACTTCATTGTCTATGGTACTTTTTAGCAAAATGTAGTTTCCTTCCTTATCTCTTTTAATTAGGTCTATTTATTTTGTCTGAGGTCAGGAATGCTACCCCTGATTTTTTACTTCAGCTGAAGCATAATAGATTCTTCTGCAGCCCCTTACCTTTACCATGTTTGTCCCTCTGCTCCAAATGTTTATCTTGTAAACATGTTATAAGATTCTGGTTTTTGATCCACTCTATTGGCTTCCATTTTATGGGAGAATTCATCCCATTCACATTCATAGTTATGATTACTAACTGTATTTCCTTCTCTCTTATTTTTCCTCCTGTTTTTCCATTTCCTTTCACCCTTTACCTCCTCACCACTATTTTGCTTCTGTCTACCACCTCCTCAGATCTGCCCTTCCTTCTGTCAGTCCCCCAACCCCTTTACTTAATCTCCTTCCCTTCTACTTCTCTGTAAGATAAATGTCTACATTCTACTGATTGTGTGTATTATTCCCTCTCTGAGTCAGTACTAATGAGAGTAAGGTTCAAGCAATGCCCATTGCCCATCCTTCCATCTTTCCCTCCACTGTATTAGGTCTTTTGTGCCTCTTCATGTGAAATAATTTACCCCATTTTACCTCACCCTTCCTTCTGCATCCAATTTACTCCTCTTTCTCATCTCTTAATTTTTTTATGGCATTCCCTCAAATTCACCTTATACTTGCACACTCTGTCTATGTATATTCCTTCTAACTGTATTATTAGTGATATAATTTTTGAGAATTACAAGTATCATCTTCCCATGTAGGGATGTAAACAGTTTAGCTCTGTTGAATCCCTTATGTTTTCTTTTCCTTTCTTACCTGTTTATGCTTTTCTTGGATCTTGATATTGGAGATCAATTTTTTGTTTTAATTCTGGTCTTCTTATGAAAGCTTGAAATTCTTCTGTTTCATTGAATGACTATTTTTTCCCTTGATGTATTATGCTTAATTTTGCTGGGTAAGTGATTCCTGGTTGTTGTACTAGCTCCTTTGCCTTCCAGAATATCACATCCCATGCCCTTCAATCTTTTAATATGGCAATTGTTAAGTCCTGTTCAATCCTGGTTGTGGCTCCCTGATATGTGAATTGTTTGTTTCTGGCCACTTGTGGTATTTTTTCCTTACCTTGATATTTCTGAAATTTGGCTATAATGTTCCTTTCAGTTTTTATTTTGGAATCTCTTGAGGTGATCTATGGATTCTTTTAATGACTATTTTGCCCTCTGCTCCCAAGATATTAGAGCAGTTTTCCTTGACAATTTCTTGGAAGATGTTGTCCAGGTCCTCCTTTTGATTATGGCATTCATGTAGTCCGGTGATTCTGATATTGTCTCTTTTGGATCTATTTTTCAGGTCATTTGTTTTTCCCATAAGGTATTTTGCATTTTCTTCATTTTTTCATTCTTTTGAATTTATTTGATTGATTCTTGATGTCTCATAGAGTTATTAGCTTCCAGTTGCTCAATTCTAACTTTTAATGAGTTCTTTTCCCCAATTAGCTTTTGTATTTTCTTTTCTATTTGACCAATTATACTTTTTAAGCCGTTGATTTCTTTTTCCAAGCTGTTTACTCTTTTTTCATTGTTCTCTTGCATCCCTTTCATTTCTTTTCCCAATTTTTCTTCTACTTCTCTTCTATGATTTTTAAGCTCCTTTTTGAGTTCTTCCATGAGTTCTTTCTGCACTTGAGGTCACTTCCTGTTTTTCCTTGGTGTTTTGCCCATAGGTGTTTTGCCATTGTTGTCCTCTTCTGAGTTTGTGTCTTGATCTTCCCTGTCATCATAATTACTTTCTATGGTCAGATTCTTTTTTCATTGTTTTTAACTCACCTTTTTTTGGCTCTTTTTCTTTCTTGAGCTCTGCTCCAAGGGTAGAAGGGGCTGTTTTACTGGTGCTGCACTGATGTTGCCCTGGGGCTTATGAGTGACCCTCATATCTGGTGCTACACTGAGAGGGTGGGGTAAGGCATGGCTGGTGCTGCTGGAGGCTGTAGGGGTCTGGCAGATAACCTGGTGCTGAGCTGGGGTCCTAGTGGTTGTGTCTGGAATGTGTTGAGGCACGTGGGGTCTTTCTGCATTTCCCTGAGCTGCGCTGCAGCACCTGGTGGTCAGGCCACTAAAGGTTGCCTGTTTACCTGAGGCTACAGTGAAGGAAGTAGTGCTTCTAAGAGCTGAAGTCTGCTGTTCCCCTGGCTATGCTGTGGCATGTGAAGGGTCCTTGTATTGGTATTTGACTGCTCCACTGAACTAAGGCTAATGATCTACTGCTGGTTTGCTGAGGTGGAACTTGGTACTGACATGCTAGGATGCTTCCTGCTCTGGACTGTGCTCCCATTTCACCAGGGACAGAACTTTTCTGTGATCTTCGAAGTTTCTTAGCCTCAAAGATTGTTTCATCCTGTCTTTTTGCTGGTTCTCCTGTCCCAGCTGTTTGGGGTGCTATGTTATGGTTGTTTGGAGAAGACTATGGGAGAGTTATGGCAATTTACTGTTTACTCCACCATCTTGGTTCCCAGAAATTGCACAAATCAGCAAGATTTTTTATGGTAGCAAAAGAGCAACAACAAAACCCGTAGACATACCACCCTTAAATGAGGGTATAATTGAACAAATTGTGCTATATAGATACACTGCAGTAATAGTGTATCATAAGGAATGATGAATATGGTGAATTCGGAGAAACATGGAGGAATGATATGATCTAATAGAAAGCCTGGAAAGTAGAATGAGAATGATCATATACAAAATATCTACAATAATGTAAATGAAAACCACACTA
Source organism: Trichosurus vulpecula (assembly GCF_011100635.1). NCBI lineage: Eukaryota > Metazoa > Chordata > Mammalia > Diprotodontia > Phalangeridae > Trichosurus > Trichosurus vulpecula. Next base: position 180,134,243 of record NC_050577.1, read on the forward strand.
AAAGACAATGGACTTCAGGTTATACAAAATTTATAATCCTGGTTCCAGAGGAAATATGATGAAACATTCCTCTCTTTTCTCCATAGAGAAATGTTGGCTAAGGATAGGAATTGTGAAATAATAGTCAACTGCAGAGACCTGTTTGTTTAACCTACCTATTTTTCTTTATTACAAGAAAGAGTTCTGTTGGTTAGGAAGTGACTATAATAAAAACTAAAAGAATCAATTAATGTTTCAAAATATTGTCTTCAGTTTAACAGCTAAATGGGAATAGTTGATAATGATAAACTTGGAGTTGGAAAGATCTGAATTCTAATCTTACATCAGACATTTAATAGCTATATGATCCTGAACAAGTCTTTCCTCATCTTTAAAATTGGGATGATAATAGCACCTATTTCAGAGGACTCTTGTGAGGATCAACTCAATGGAAAGTACTTTGCGAACTTTATGTAATTTTAGTTATTTTTGTATCATTATTTTCATTATTATTAACCATCAAGGAAGGATTAGATATATTTTTAGGCTTCTTTCCTCCTCCTCCTCCTCCTTTTTTACTTCCACCTCTTCTTTCTCCTCATCTTCAACTTTTCCTTTTCTTTCTACTTCCCCTTCAACTGAGTCTCCTGACTTCACCCAGGCTGGAAATACAGCAGCCATTCACAGACCTGAGCTCACAATTGATTGTACTGATGGGCACAGAAGTTTTATTCTGCTCAGTTTCTGACCTGAACAGTTTCACACCTGCACAGGTGACCCTCTGTTTCCAGTAGTAGTTCACCACATTGGTGCCAGACTTGGTGCTGACATTGGATTAGCTTTAGCATCTCAGAACTCCTCAGATCAGGTGATCCAGCATCCTTAGTCTCCCTAGTAGCAGGCCCAGCCAGGTTTTTTTCTTTACATTTTTTTTCAATCAACAAGAATTCACTTTCTTTCCTTCTAACCTCCCCTCCAAGAGGAGTTCATCAGGCTGGGTCCATCAATCCATCACTTAGTTTCTCCATTGAACGATAATTTTTAAATATTTTTATTCTTGATTAATGGCTAGGTTTCTAGACAATGATTTTTTAAAAAAAAAAAGGCAACAAAACACATAACCATTGTGTTATTTTTAAGATTAATATAATGCTTTTAAAGCACATGTATTTTTTTGTTCTTTATCATGGTTAACTAGATGTTATCATGCAGGTTTTGCATTTAAGAAACCCAGAATATTGTGTTCATCTATATGTAATATTTGTTCTCATGTTTTCACTAGGGGAATGCCCTTTTAAAACACTCATTTCTGCTCACTTGGTGGGGGGGGGGGAACATATTCTACAATGAATGTGATAATAAGAACAAAAGACATCAACAAAAATGTGTAACAGTCTTTGTTCCTGCCTAATTGAAAAGCATACTTGATTTGATCCTGTTAAACATCAATCAATTCAAAATTTCTGACTTCTCATTTAATATTTGGCTTAGTGGTTTATACCTAGCAATCAGATAGGGAAAGACTTTCAGTGGATTTTTTTTTTAGAAAGCTTCCTTTCACAAGTATATCAGGGAGACTATATCTTTCTGAATCAAGAAATGGTCCTAATGCTGACAGGATCTGTTAAGAATGCATTATTTTCTATCTAAAGGGTGATGATTGTCTTTTTTTTTTTACAAATCTCTTTTTTCTGATATCTTTGTTTATTTGATTCCTGTTTTTTCTTACGATCTTAACATTGTTTAATATTTTTTCTTTAATGGCTTTGTTATTTTTGATACACCATTTTATCATATACATGAGTCAAATGAAAAGAAGCCTCAGTGGATCAGACTTTTTTTTTCAAATGATCCACTCAGGGTTATAAGTAAGAAGTAAGAGTCTAAATCTGGAATCTGTAGTTCATGTGATTGGACCAATTCTCCACCTTTTTTGTTATTGTGAATAACAGGTACTTTTTTAGCAGGTTTGTCTAAATATTTATTTGAGAAGCAAAAAATTCCATCTGAAGAACCTCTCTTTAATTGGGAGAAGCTCAATTAGTTTTGACAAATTTGCTTCAAAATCTGATATATAATTAAGGAGAGGGAAATGGAAAGTAACAATAATAGCATACTTTTTTTTTTTAACAAACTTCATCTCTGAGGAAAGTGTTTATAATATTTATTAACATACAGAATTAGTCTTAACCTGCTAGGGAGAAGAAAAAATACAACACCTTTCAAAGATGCAAATTGACAATTAACAAAACAATAGAGGCCTAGGCCTTTCTTTGCCAGAGGTGCAAATTGATAATCAGCCTCTGCAGAAGAGCTGGTTGCTTCTATTTAAAAGTTGTCTTGAGAGGAAGGCTCCCCAAGGAAGAAGGAAAATAATGGTATGACCAGTTCTGATATGTAAAATATTATATTGATATTACCATCTTATTGTTTTCTGCAGCGTGTATCTGACAAATCACAGCCAAAAGGTGTGCAGAAGGTGTCTAATCTGTTTTTCTCATATCACCCAACTTCCTACATAGATTGCTGATTCAATTCAGCATTCTTACCTTTATTTTTAAAGCCTTAAATGATATGGGGTCTGGATATTTGAGAAATCTAATAACATGTGTCTCTCTATAGAGTTATTGTATGTGATGTGTGTTTGTGTCACTGATGTGTTTATACACAATCAATTCTCAATTACCCAACCATGGACATTGCCTCTTATCTGAGGCAAATGTTGCTTTTCTATTCCTGTTGATTTTATCATTTACTTTGCCTCATTAAATAATTCCTTCCCATTATCATCCCTGTTTACTCTGCCACAGGCAGCAGGAAGCTGGAATAGAAAGCCTTTTAAAGCAAAACCCTTAATTACATCCTCTGTCCAGTGAAGCTGTGAACCATAAAGGCAGCTGTTTTCAGAAAGAAAAAGCAGCTCTGTTTGAGCTGATACTTTGCATTTGTCTTAAGGTCTTCTTCCCCATAATGACACTGGGAGAAGGGAGTAATTGAGCATTGTGAACTTGTGAATTCCCATTTTTTCAGCCGTACCTACAGTCTGTAAGTATATAAAGTTGCTCCAGAATTTAATATTAATAATTTGGTTATGTCACCTAATAGAAGTTAACTCTAGAAGTTATGCATGTATGTATACACATAGATAAAGTTTGGATGTCAGTCAGTACCTACAGTTCACAGAACACAGTCGTAATTGCATGACATGATAAAAGTAGAAGATTTTGTCCCAGACTTCAAGAAGAGAATTTAATGAGAATTCAAAATAGTTCACAGTGCTCCAAATCTCAATGTTTAATTATTTGCATGTATATAATATACATATATAAATACACACATATATACATATACATATGTATGTGTGTGTGTGTGTGTGTGTGTGTGTGTGTGTGTGTATGTTTGGAGAGAGAGAGAGACAGAGGGAAAGCCTTGGTGGTTCAGTGGATATAACATTGTAGGTAGAATCAGGAAGATCTGAGTTCAAATCTGACCTCAGTCACTCATTAGTTGTGTAACCCTGGACAAGTCACTTCATCTGTGTCTGCCTTAATCTACTTGAGAAAGAAGTATCTTCTCCAAGAAAACCCCACAAAGGATCACAGAGAGTCAAACATAAATGAACTGAAAAACAAACAACACACAAATGCACACATATATGTGCATTTATAGCTATATGAATGCATGTGTGCATGCAAATATATATACATTCTGCATATGTCATTAGGTAAATTCCCTAAGTGTATATCAGTAATGAAAGACTTTCTCAGATATGGTCCAGAATTGTATTTTGTGTCATGGTAGCTAAGAGTCCATGAGGAAAAGTAAGATACTTTTCTTCCATCTTGATCTCCAATAAGTCTTAAACCTTTTGTTACCTAGTTTGCCAGAGCTAATTCCAAGAGTGGCCAAGCCTTTTGCCATATGAAACAAAATAGTATTAGATCTTGCCATAAAGGCATATTTGTTGAAAAACAAACATTGCTATGAAGTGCTACAAAATACATAATTTGTGGACATGTGTAAAATATTAGAAAGCGTAGGAGAGGTATTCTTTGATAAATACTTTGCCATTAGCTTTACATTTTACTTGTAAATAAGTTATATGAAGAAGTAAATGTCTGTGTCCTACCCATTCTCTGACCCTGTTAGTCCTTCTTTTCAAAGTAGTTTTTCTTTAAAAAAATTTTTTTGGACCAGACTTGTGATTGCATTGGTATAGGAAACTCCCAATGAGGAAATGCCTTCTATTATGGTTGATGCAAGCTGCTCTGCAAATCATAGTGTCAAAAATTGTGGGAATACTGAGAAATTAAATGACTTACCCAAATCTTTCAGCCAGTATGTGTCAGAAGCAGGGCTTGAAGTGACATATTCCTGCCTCCAAGGCCAGTTTTCTCTCCAATATTGGAGGGCAATCTTTCTGTTATTTGATCTTATTCTATTTCTCTTTTTTTCATCCTACTTTGGAATGACAATGTAGGTAGGGATTAACCAGGTAGCAGAGAAAAGTGACTTTCTATGAGAGAAGGGGAATGTTATAGGCCAATAAATATTCATTGACTGACTGAATGAATGAATTTGATCTTTTTTAAAGAATGTAATGACCCTAATTTTCTTGGGAAATCAAGGTGATTTTGACGCTTTTTCCTCTTTTGAAGCTGGGAAGCTTATAAGAAGCATGTTAAAGTCAGATTATTTTATAGAGTGTTGTAATCCATTTTCAGAAGAACATATTTTGTAATTACTCATAATCTCAAAATATTATCTTTTGTCCATTTACATATACTAATAGTATAAATGTTTACTTAGTTCTATGAGAAACTCAGTAGTGAAACACATTATATAATGCCTTAAAACTTTCTTCTGATATAGGAATTATACTTATATATTTATATATCTATGTATAGTTTCTATTTCTATATTTACCCACATAACTGTCAAGCTCATTGTGAGAGGTTTGGAATTCACATTTATAGAAATGATAACCTTAGTAGAATATTCATATTTCTAATTATTATTATTTTAAATATCTTGATGCCATTACTTCTGATTTTTTAGAACTGAATTTCATTTTCCTAATAAATTTAGTTCAGAAGCTTATTTCATTTGACACTCCTCTGGCAGCAATTAGAATTGTGTTTTATTTACTCTCATTGCAGGTTTGTCTCCCAAATGTTTTGTTTTCCCCTATGGTACTTGTGCCCATTGCTTTTGGATAGGGCAAATCAACCTCTTTCTCACCATATAGTAGATACAGTTAGATGGACATTATTTCTAGTAATAGAAAAAAGTGTAAAACACAATTAGGGTTGGAGAGCTTTTTATGCTTCCTTTTCTTTTGTTTAACTTATTGCTTTTGCTTCAGATTTTATGTTATCTTTCCTCTAATTACATGAGAAAAAATATTATCTTTTTTGAAAGGGCTATCCTAAATTATGTCACATATCTTTTTGTTACTCCATCTGGTTCTCAATAAATCTTGGTACTTTTTCTGCTTTGGCATACTTTTGTATGTTCTCCCCTGGAGAATTAAGGTTGTTTTTCCCCCCTACAAAAACTGTATAGTCAGCAATTTCATTTTCTCCCTCTGAATGGTTGTTGTCATCAGCTGTCATTATGTAATGGCTTTTGATGTGTCCCATCCTGACAATTGGACTCTGTCTCTCATTTATCATTCATTTTAAGAGATTAGTTCCAGGCCTCTATAAATGTATTCTTTCTCTGATATCAGTGTTAAGTTAAAATCTTTTGCAGTCCATTTTCCTACACTTTTGTATATAGGCTGTAACTCAAACTTCCAGCCAGATTGAAACTCCCTGGCAAGACCAAAGCTGGCTATGTTCATATTACCCCAGGGAAAGCACCCACAAAGCCTCTGGTTATCTAACAGTTTTAACAGTGAAGAAATTATCTTTTCAAGCCCCAAATGACCTATTCTTTCTGCTACTCTTCCCATATCCTTCCTGCCTTAGAGTCAGTCATTTCTATGAAAGTATTTTTAAGTAAAGTAGCATTTAAACTTTGTAATAGTTCCCTTCCACCTGAAGGACTTTTGAGAAAAATTTCCATAGAGAAAAAACTCCAAGTCCTTTTTAACATGACTATACTGCCTCTAGTAACATTTCTAATGAAGAATACCCAAGTAGTTATTCATCCATGTGCCTTTTGAATCTAAAATTCTAGTGATCCAGATATTTGTATACTAATGAGTAAATGAAAAATTATGATAGATACAAGATAAGGCATCATCTTACAAATGTTTACTTAACTTTTTTTTTTGCCTTAGAAACAATCTTCATAGCTATTGTGGAATTCTTTTAAGGGAATATTTTGAGTCTTGAATCTGGAAGGAATGGGGAGTAGGTTTTCTTCCTCTCCTTGCCATTGGTATTTTAAACTTAATTTTGTGCTTGCATATTTTGCAGAGGCTTTTGAAGAGCTGCTATACAAAGGTAATTGAGATTTTTAAGACTCAAGGAGTGTACAGATGTATAATTTTACAATTATAAACAATCAGTAAACATTTATTTGGTGCATCCTATGTTTTAATCACTGTGCTAAGCACTGGGTATGCAAAAAACAGGCAAAAGACAGTCCCTGTCCTCAAGGTGCTTGCAGTCTAATGGAGGAGACAACATGTCAAAAGATATATACAAAGCAAGCTATGTACAGGATAGATAGGAAATAATTAAGAGAGGAAAGGTGCTGGAATTAAGAAGGATTTAGGGAGGATTCCTTTAGAAGGTGAGAAGCAAATCAGAGAGGGCAATAGTTAGAACAGAGAATGGAAAGTGTTCCAGGCATGGGGGACAGCCAGAGAAAATTAGCAGAGGGGGGAGATGGAGTACAAAAGTCAATCTTCTTGTTTTATCCAGACTGGCTGGACTATTTGGATATATAGGACTCAAACAGCAGCAGTGGGGATGGAAACTTCCAACATGTTGCTAAAGTTAGCTTTGATCATAGCCTTGTTATCTGCAATTTACTCCAGCAGGGAGATAACATAGTTCCTCTCTCTCCATTACTGCCCAATCACTCGTGTTCATTCACCATCGTAGAAAAGGGTACACTTTTGTAAGAGTATTGCTTTCCTCAGGACAGAACAAACTCAAACTGTTATGATGGGAATGAATATATTTTTGCATATAGGATGAGAGGCATCTGTGTGTGGTGGGGGGGGCAGTTGAACACTTCTAGTGTTGTGAAGAAAAAAAATTGTCACAAGTTTTGATCGTGACTTGTCCAGAAATTGAAAGATGTGATTTGCAATATGTGATATGTGTAATTCATCACCTATAAGTACATATGAAAGTCATAAAAATAACAATATCATCAGCATTTCCTGAGATTCTGTCAAGTAGAAATCTAATCAATCATTGCAGAGAAGCAGTTTAGGAGGCATAATAACTCTTTAAGGCTATTTCAATGATTTTTGGTCAAAGACACTAAGAGTGAAATGCCGTATTGAATGCCTGTTTCAGTACCAATTTGGAGGCAGCATAGTTTAGGATAATAACCATTGGACTTGGAATCAGAATTCAATTAAAGAAGTATTTACTAAGCAAGTGGTTAATATTCTGCTAAATATAGGTGAAATAAAATAGGAATGTCTGGTATGTTACTCGGAGCTCAAAGAATGTGTAATATAATAAAGAAAAGGCAAAGTACAACTGTAGCACAAGGAAGAGTGAAATAAATGTGATGGAGAGGTCCAAGAAAAGTATCATGAGAAATATAGACAGAAAGGTCACTTGCACCTTTGGAGGGAGGAGGAATATAAAGGAAGGCTTCTTAGACATGATGGCCACAGATAGAGATTGGTCAGAGGAGGTATTCAGTCACAAACAGAGACATAAAGATGAAGGAAAGCAAGATTAGAAGAGGTAATGGAAATTGGTCCAGGGTTGGAGTATATAATACATGAACAAGAATAATATGAAATGAGGTTGGAAAGGTAGATTGGAATAGGGTTGTGGAAGATCTTGAAGTAGACAATGGGAAAGTAATTGTAGGTTTTTGAATAGAGAAGAAGAGATGATAATGCGGATGCCATCATATATGAATACATACATATATACACACACATATATATAAATATATACATATATAAATATATATGTGAGAAAAAATTCCCATAGACTACTGTCTTCCTCAGATCCTTTCTGCTAATGTAAGGATTCTGAATTTCCTCTCACAAAGAAGTAGATGGATGCTCACTCTCTAACCAACTGGGCAAAAGGGTCTTACCTGAATTGAATACTTCAATCTCCAGAATCTTAGCAATTGGTAACTGACCTAGCAGAATACCTTAAATACCCCTAGATCTTGCCATCTATACCTTAGGATCATCAAGCCCTTCCATCTAATGAGCTCTCCTATATGTGTGGTCTTCCCAACCTAGAATATGAAATGCTATCCAAAAAAGTGTTGCTATTCGTATTTAAGTATATGTGGGATCTTTCTTTCTGTCTTTGCCATCTTTGGGGCATATGCCTAGCAGTGATCATCATCAACCACCATTTCCATGATAATTATAGTTTTACATTAAAAATAACTTGTCTTATTAAGCAAAATTGTGCTTTTTTAATCCACCTCAAATATAGTTTCATATGACTTTATATTTGTATTTCACCTATGGAATGTCTATCCTCAGCCTCCAAAAGAAGTTACCCTGAAGGCTAGAACTCTACTTTCCCTGATAATACTTGTCCATTATGGAGTTTTCTTAATGAAAGTGTTCCCCATGTTTGTCACTGATAGCATCTAGTTTTTTTTTTCTGGGAAGAAGGCCAAATTTGAACCTAAGAAGTGGGTCTTAAGTGACATATTATATCTTATAATATTTTAAAAGATCATTTTTAATTTTTTTATCCTGTTAATCTTTTTAATTTTCACCTTGTAGTTTTTTAAAGAGATTTTGATAATTAAAAAAATATTGTTCCATATAGCTGCTCCAAATTTAGTTACTCACCTATTCTTCAAAATATTCATCTTTCATCAGTTAACTTATTTGAGGGACCAAAAATATCACATATTTTATTTTAGCCACATGGATTCTTGGAAATTTATTTTTTAGAAAAAAAATTATTTATCACCTGGGAAAAATTTCTTATTAACCTAAAATGAATGCAAAATAGTGATAAGAAAACTTTAGGACTAACCAGTAGATGGCTTAAAATATTTTTTTTTCTTTTCTGGAATAATTTCTTTCCTTTGAGGCCAGTGTTTTTTTTCCTGTCTCTGTTGTCCCATTCACAAATATGGCAGCAGCATTTGGTAAACACAAGTTGTAATCCTAGTAAAAGAGCAATCACTTTCAGATCCCCAGAAATATGCCAAGAATACTTCTCATACTTAATGCCTCTCAAGAGCAGATTCATGTTTTAAACATGACACTGTCCCTCTTCCAGATTTCATCTTTTTAGTCTAGGAGCTAAAAGTTCATCTTGAATATTATATGTTAAGATTGTGAACAAGGCTATTTCTGTCTGCTTGAGTAACTTAAAGAGGATCTGAAGATAGAAAGTTTACTTCAAATGGATAATTGCCACCTTGCTGGTGTCCCACCTCATCAATCTGAATCAATCAGGCTCATCTTCATCAAAATTCCAAGTTTCTGATGGTTTTAGTACCATTGTATGATTCTGTCCTAGGCACTCTTCTCTTCTCCATCTATACTACTTCACATGGTGATTGCATCTGCTCCTATGGTTTTAATTGCCATCTCTATGCTGACAATTTTCAAATCTACCTATTCTGCCATAATCTCTCAACTGACCTCCAATCTTGCATTTCCAACTACCTTTCAAACACCTCAAACTGGATGACCAATTGCTGCTGTTGTTCAATTATTAGCCCAACTCTTCATGACCCCACATACCATACTGTCCATAGGGTTTTCTTGGCAAAGATACTGAAGTGGTTTGCCATTCCTTCTCCAATAGATTAAGGCAAAGAGAGGGTAAGTGACTTGCCCAGGGTCACACAGCTACTAAGTGTCTAAGGTCACATTTGAACTCAAGTCTTCATGACTCCAGGCCCAGCACTCTATCCAAAGAGACACCTAGCTGCCTTAAACTCAGCATGTCCAAAAATAAACTCATATCTTCCCCTCTAACCTCTCCCTCCTTTCTACCTTCCCCATTACATTAGAGGGTAATACCATCCTCTCAGTCCCGCATTTCATAACCTATGTGTCATTCTAGACATCTCACTCTCTCTGCTTCTCCCTGCCCCCTGTATCTCTCAAACAGGTCCCCTTCTCTCCTCTGATACTGCCACCATGAAGTTGCTGGCCCTTATCACCTCCCAATTTGATATTGCAATAGCCTTCTGGTGGCTCTACCTGCCTGAAGTTTTTCTGCATTCCTATTCATCCTTCATTCAGCCACCAAAGTAATATTCCTAAAGCATGGTTCCCATCATTTCACCACCACCACAAGTCATACAAAACCCTCTGTTTGGCATTCAAAGGTCTTCATAACCTAGCCACCTTCCACCTTTCCAAACTTCTTATACCTTTCTCCCTGCCACATACTTTTCAATCCAGTGACATTGGCCTCTTTGTTGTCCCATAACAAAGACACTCTTCTCTCTCTGTTTCCTGCATTTTCTCTGTCTTCCCCATTGCCTGGTATGCTCTACTTCCTTGTTTCCACCTTCTTCCTTCCCCGGCTTCCTTTGTGTCCCAACTAAAATCTTACATTCTACAGAAAACCCTTCCCGACCTCTATCAATTCTGGTGTCTTCCCTCTCCTATTTACTTTCTCTTTAGCTAGTAATAGAGTCTATTGATACATATTTGTTTGTTTGCTCTCTTCATCATTTGATTATGAACTCCTTGAGGACAGGGACTGTCTTGTGACTCTTTCTGTATCTTGATCAATTAGTGCAGTGCCTGGTAGACAGTAGGCACTTAGTAAATGTTTATTGACTGACTAGTATACAGTTTTGCTTATCAAATGTTAAGCAAAAAATAATAACCTATTGAAACTATTTTTGTTCTTTACAAATCATAAGAACCAGAAAGGCATGTGACAAGATCCATATATCTAGCCAGTTAGTAATATTCATACACAACATTTATATAGTTTAAAGATCAGATTTATATACATGATCTTAATTGATCCCCAGAACAACTCTGGGAGGTTGGTGCTGCTATTATTGCTATTTTATAGATGAGGAAACGAAAGCATAGAGAGGTTAAATGATTTACCAAGTGTCAGTCAAGATCTGAACACAGATGTTCCCAACTCTAAATTCAGCAGCATTCTTGCCATCATGTTATGCTGACTTTTTAAGACAGGTGACACAGTGTAAGTGAGGGACCCAAGCCTTAGCATGGCCACCTGTTTTATAGCCAAAATAAAGTTTATATTCTTTCTTAGAGTGGTGAAGGTTAATTTCAGAAATTTAAAAGTTCATGATATATAGAACAAAACTATTAGGTCCTTACATACTGAGAATTTATGCAATATACACTAGCATATACAGAATACTTGAGAGAACAGTAATGGAGAAAGAGAGGAGATAGATAGATAGATAGATAGATAGATAGATAGATAGATATGCAGGCAAATAGGTAGATAAAACATTCATTAAGTGCTTACCATGTACGAGGCATTATATTAAGTGCTATGGATACAAATACAAGGAAACAAGACAATCCCTGCCTTCAAGAAGCTTACATTCTAAAGGGAGAAAACAACACTTTAAATGATGCTAGAAAGCTAGAGGGTATATTCATGTGTGGGCACGGTGACAAAATTGGAGGAAGTTGCTTGGAGAACTTGGCCCAAGATAAGGCAAATGACTCAACTGTACTACATGGAGGTATTAGAAACAATAGTGATGTTTGCATGAATAAATATGTATATGCATATATGTGTGTATATATCCATATCACAGATTACTCTGTCAAATAGCATATGAGATTCAGCTTACACAAATAATCTGATTTCCATTGACATTCCATGGGTGATAGAATTCATTTTGAGTTTTTAATTCAACAAACAAATATACATGAAACACCAATAAATCTCCATGTTACAAAATGTGTTGAACAATGTTATTTGGAAGTTCCTAAATTTACTCTATCAATCACAAAGTTTATAATCTACATTCAAAATAAACATATATATGTCACATTTAAGTTATTTTAGTAATTTATTAATCCATAGTAAACACACATTTATGATATTAGAGATGAAAGGTATAATATGGAGCAAACAAAAAATTAATTTATTACTCCAATAGCAGTTAACCTTGATACCAATCTACATAGTCTAGCACAAAGTGAAGAGTTGATGATCACTTATTGACTCTGCTCTGTAGAGAGTAAATCAGATTCTTCCATGCCAAAGTGAATGAGAGATGAGGAAAGGACACAAGTGGAGATAAATTATTACTAGAAGACTTCCTCAAAGAAAGACGTTTCAGGGAGAGAACAACAGAAGGAATAAAAAAGTATCTTGGTACTTAAACACAAATCCATGATACTGTAGTATCTTTACAGTGATTTTTTTGTGGTCTGTTTTTACTGCTAAGGGGATATGTTTCTTAGTGAAGATTGGTCTTGTTGCAAGGATAATGTCCTATTTGAGTCCAAAATAGCTCACACATCTCTCTTGTGTTTAGTAATAAATTGCCAGTAACCATCAGGTAAAAGTTCATTTTACAGGATTCCAGATGGTACATTTAACACCATGTTTAAGGCTTCCTATAACTAGCTAACTCATATAGTTAATGTAGTTATAACTGAATCCAATACATTTTCATTCTTACAAGTAGGGTCTCCCTCTCACCGCTACCATTCCCCCCACCCAGCATTTTTTTTTCCTTCCAGCTTCTTCCTTATATTTTCCTGAACCCAGAAGGTGCTTCTGGCAGAATTTCAGGACCTGAATTCTGTCACTCTTTCAAAGATATAGCTATGTGGCATTTTTAGAGAGATGAGACTTACTTTCTGAATAGATTTTTGTCTGTGTGCTGCTGAAGATGGCAGTGTTTTTCTTGGACTTTGGGCATCCCCTAAATTTTAGAGTAGTTGTTTCTCCTCATCAAAGTCCCAGAGGACTCATTTTGCTATTCATTTTTCTTCTAATATTGTATCTTTAGATATTTATTCTTATTTTCGGATCATTTTTCACTGTTTTAGAAACACTAAAGGTGTTCAACTTTTCTTTAACTTGGCAGTTCTAATACATTCTGGAACACAGAATCCTGGAATATACAAAAAGATAATTAGAACAAGAGAAAATGATCCTTTTTGTTAATAAAATGAACTCTTAGATTGTTGATAATGGGAGATTTATTTAGTTGGCATCCCGAAAAATAAAAGAACTCACTAGATATAAGTTAGGCTTTAAAATTTAATTTATGAAAGGGATTTACACATCTGTAGGCAAGCTGAGGTATTTCAGAACAAGCAAAAGTTCTGTCTTATAAACTATTATTTGTTTATTTTGAATCTATAAAACATCTTTTATAATGAAAGTATAAGATAGACCACATATGTAAAATGTAAGCTTTTTTTTCTAAAAAGACAATGTTTTCAAAGATAAACAACTGTTTTATGTGAGTCATGCCTTCAATATGTTCTCTTATAGATATATGTGTGTGTATGTGTATATATACACATATAGAATGTTCTGCTATAGTAATGCTTCCAGTTATAGCTAAAATGTAAAATGTGAGATGTTTTTTTCTTAAACTCATGACCTGGTTGGAAACCAAGAATGACACTTTGTGAGAAAATCTACTCATCATTTGGGAATTTAAAAAAAAATTAATCAAAGCATTTGAATTCAGAAATTTAACCTCAAATCTTTAATCTTCTAGAGGATGCCTTGTACAGTATTCTGTATTAAAGTGGTATAGAGAGGGTTGGTTACACCTACTGCTGACTTATAAACAAGAGGTGTATTCAGTGTGGTATGGCAGACAGGGAGGGAGAAGAGAAACACCCAGACATGAAAAAAACAAAATTGTGGCTCTTTGTCCAAAGTCATCAGAACTCTTAATTCATCTATGTCATCCCAGAAAATAGTAGCCAAAAGTGAAATGTGCATTTTCATCTGAACATAACTATAATTTTATTCCTGGATTTTGATAGCCTAGTTCCCTTTCACAAAATTCATTTGTATGTATGTAAATCTATATATGAAATGACAGTTCATCACCTATACTTTGTCATATTTTTCAGGTTAAATGTGATATTTTAATTTTAAAAATAGGCATGTTAAAATTAGTTCAGATTTTTGTAATTTATATTTTGTTCTTTAAATTGCATTCTTTATAGTCATAATGAACCCAGATTTCACATTTGCTTCTTCACATGTATTTTTTTCTTGTCCTATTTTACTAGCATAGACTATGTGAATCTAATGCATCTATATTCATTTTTTTCTATTTACTTTCATGGAATTAAAAAACATCTTTGGCAGATACTTCATCAGGAGGGAGCAAATCGTTTACATGCTTAAGCCTCAGTTTCCCCATCTGTAGAATGGAGATTAATAGTCAATGAATTCACATTGATTAAGTGCCAACCAGGTGTCAGATATCTCCTATGGGTAATATAAAGATCAAATGAAATAATGTAAAGCAATTTCTAAACCATTAAGAATTATTGAAATGATTTGGTAGGTATTAAACTCATATGTATTATAATAGAATTTGAATTGTGATATGAATTAGATTTTTTAAAAAATGTTTTACTTTTTTTTCTATTTCAGCTATGTACTTTGAGAAAATAGCTGTTAAGATTATAAAAATGCACCTTTAACTCTGTCTGAAGAAGACAAAGTTACCAAGTTCATGATTATGTTTCATTTGTACATATGTTTCAAATAATTTTAATAAGTGAAAGATAACCTTACTTATTAAAATCAATACATACAAAATAGTATTGAAGTGATAGCCTTGGAGGAAAAGAAGTGGATGGTATGGAGTCAGGCCAGTGAGAATGTTTCTGGCTAAGGAATATGGTATGCAGTATGGTCAGAATAAAAATGACTGCTAACTGAAGCCAAGTTAGATTTTGGACAGTGCCAGCTACTGATCAGTATAATATCATGATAATCAGTATAATAATAATCAGTATAATATGTCTGCACATAATTCTTTATTATGGGAATTGTTACAAACAGACATAATTCAAGATTGCAATGACTAAACCACCAAAATAATAGATGACCCGACTTTCTGTGCATATTGATTGATTGGTTGGTTGAATATGATAAAACTTCAAAATATCAAAATGCCTTCATTGCTTGTGGAAGCCTCTTTAAGGCATCTTTTAAAATAGCTCTTCTCATTATTTTAAAAACATTTCTGTAGCTTTAGCAACAACTAGAGAATAGAGCAGGATTTTTTGCCTATTTTTGTTAATTGATTTAGCCTGTGGTCACCTGAAGTGAATCAGTTTACATTCCTGGACACATATACTGCAGTTCTTTAACTTGCAATACACTGAAAAAGAAAGAGCAGAGTGGAGCAAGGGAGAGGGAAAGTGAATGAGAAAGAAAAAGAGACAGAGACAGAGACAGAGAGAAAAAGAGAGAGAGACAGAGACGAAGACAGAAACAGAAACAGAGAAAGAGAGTGTTTAGTTTTTTTGGAAAAAAGTGCTAGCCTATGTAAGCTATATGCTACCCCATATCAGAAAAGTGACAAATATTGATCACTTTTTGAAATTTTGAAAAATGTAGAATTGGATCTATTCAATTTAAGGCACAGGGAATAAACTTGAAGAATAAACATATATAGAAAAGGAATGGGGAGGGGGATCTTTATTTTTTCTTGCATAAATATTTTTACATAGATTTTTGTATGTTACCTCACAGTTAGACAGTGAACTGCATGAGCAAAGTAACAGTTTTTGTTTTTCTCTGTATACCCAATGTTTAGCACAATGCATGACATATAGTAGACACTTAATAATGGCTTGTTGACTTGACCTGACCTGGAATTATAACTATATAAAACTACCAAGGGTTCTCAGTGACTTTTTCCCCTTCTATGGCAATATAGTAAGAGAACACTTCAGTATCTAAGGGTAGGATCGATTTGTTTTCTCAGTCAAGTCACCCTACACACATACACCTGCCACTTAAAGTAAGTGATAAGATCATCTGTTAATTTAACTAGGGCAAAATACTCAGTTATTAGTCAGAAACTTTAGACATGTGAAAGAAGGTGTGAAAAGTCCTTGGAATTAGAGTCATTTTAGTTGGGAAGAAAGTTTGCATAGGCTGAGAAAACTTGGTTATACTCTAAGTCAGGGCTATCCCACCTTAGGTTTTTATTGAAACAACAGACAATATATTTTGATTTGCCATTTTAGTGAGCCGTATTTTGGACAGCCCTGCTCTAAGTGTCATCCAAAAATTATTAAGCTTATTAGAAAAAGAACAAGAATTTTCTGATAGGTTGAAGCAAGCATAACTTCTGAGGAAGAAAAACCTTGGGAGGATGTAGAGCCCTCAGCTTTGGCCTTG
This sequence comes from Trichosurus vulpecula, assembly GCF_011100635.1. NCBI lineage: Eukaryota > Metazoa > Chordata > Mammalia > Diprotodontia > Phalangeridae > Trichosurus > Trichosurus vulpecula. The sequence goes on from NC_050577.1 coordinate 180,150,721, forward strand.
GCCTAGGTCTCATCTCCCCCTGTCCTCACACCTCTATATTCCCTATTTTTGGCCAAAAGAGGATGTTGAGCTTTAAAGGGTTGAGATTATGTATGTATGATTTTCTGTCTTCCCTTCAGTGTCCTAGCAGCATCTCCTTTTCAGCTCATTGCAATGTTTACATTGGGAGTCAAGAAGAGACTGGATGTAGATTCACAGCTCCACAAAGGGGTCAGCAAAGAAACTGTACCAAGTAAAGGGGTGACTTCTTGAGCTACCATGAATAGGATAAAAACTCTCCAGCTACTAGGCACAATGAGTTACTCCTTTGGCTCAAGTGTTCTCTAAGCCTGATCCTCCTTCCCTTGGACTTTTCTATATCACACACTTGGAGGGGAATATTTCGTACTAATTTTTCTTACTGTACTACCTTAGCAAACACCATTTTCTACTTGAAATGAGTTGACAAATGATTTCAAATTGATAATACTGGGGAGAGCACAATGATGGAAACTTGACCCAATGGCATGAGAGAAACACTGAGAGGAAGACTCTGCCTTTCTCTGGGACCTGAAACTTGTCTGTGAAAGTGGAGATTGCAATACTCAGACCCTATGTGGCCTACAAATTCATTTAGGTAAAGAAAGTACCAAGAAGGGACTGATCAAAAGTAGTAAAGAAAGATCAAGGAGGTTAAGGACTAAGAGAAGATCACTGGTTATAGCAATCGAGTCAGTAACTAGTGACTTTGAAGAGAGTACTTTCATTAGATAGGTGGATACAAAAGCCAAAGGGCAGTAACCTGGTGAGAAATGGGAAACAGTAATTATCAACCTGTCTTTATAGAAGTTTAGCAGGGAATAAGAAGAAAGTTTCAGGATAACTGGGTGAGGTAGAAATAGGGCAAAGTGAAGAGGGTTTTTTTCAGTGTAATGGATACTAAACATGTTTGTTGGTAGAAGGAAAGAAGTTGGGAGTGACGAAGAAATTGAAGGTGATGAATGAAGCAAATCCCCACAAAGAATGGAATCATAGCTCTATGTGGAGATGTTAAACATGCCCAAGGTTAACCTTCACCATGAGGAAAGCTAATTTATCCACTGAAGCTGAAATGAATAAAATCAATCAGAGATGAATAAAATGTATCATGTTTCCATGTAACAGTGAGTATACAGTTTAGGTTAGGAAGTGTAAATGGGTAATAGACTTAGTGTTAATATTTTGATTACTTTCTCAAGTAGTCTTCATTTGCTTATGATAGGAACAGAAAAATAAAATTGTTAGGGTCACTCAAAGTTGAAGATTATTAGGATGGAGAGAACTGATGTAAAATGGGACAAAATATTCAAAGGAAGACAGCAGTTGGACAATAGAGTTACTAGACCATGAAAAGAAGGGACTGCTAAAGTTGAAAGAATGTTGGATTTGGAATCAGAGGACCTGGGATCAAATCTTGGCTCTGTCATTTATTACCCATGTGACAATGGGAAAGTCAATTAACCTCTCTGGTTCCCAGTTTCCTCAGTGGTTAAATGAGTTATTTAGACCAGAAGACTAATGGTCCTAAGGTGGAAGAATGGGAAAGATTGAAAGTTCATGGATGATGATAATGATGATGATGATGATGGTAAATAGACAACATTTATATAGCTCTTTAAGATTTTCACAGCACTTTACAGATATTAACCACTTTGATCTTCACTCTACCCTGTGAGGTAGGTACTATTATTATCTCTATTTTTCAGATAAGGAAAGTGAGGCACAGAAAACTTAAGTGGCTTACCCAGCATTATATAGGTTGGGAGTGTCTTAGGTAGCATTCAAATTCAGGGTGTCCTCACTTGAGTTCTACTTTCTATCTATTAAACCACCTAACTGTCTCTCTAATAATAGTGAAAACAAAACTTAGAAATGATATGGAGAGGTAGAAGGATAGAAGATTATGATAAGAGAAGTAAATTTCAGATTTCGGAATCCTGGAAATGGAGCAATGACAGAAGTTTGCAAAGTTACCACTACTCTAGGTGTGACTTAGCTTGAGTGGAAATGAAGTCAGTGAAAGTCAAAGGCACATAAGAATAGGTATAGAGATAGAAATAGTAATAGGGATAGGACTAGGAATAAGAAAAGGATTTAAGACAAAACCGAATCATTGCCCTCATGATGTCCATAATCTAGTCTAGTCTTGTCCATCGTTGTACTTCATGCCTTCTCCTCAGTGTTCCATTTCCAAGATTCCAAACTCAGAAATTAATTTTTCTGATAACATTCTAGGGGAATATGACAATATACTGATGACTGTGATACAAATCAATATATGATACATACATTTTAGAAATGCAAAAGAATGTGCTTTGTAAGTTTTTATAGGGAGGGGAACTCAATAATTCAGAAGATAAGAGGAGTTACCAATATGAACATTATAGACACCAAAGATAGTGGCCTGCAGGAGTTGGGCTGAAGAATAAGCCTGAAAACTAGGTTCTAAAGTCATTGAGAAAGAAAGGAGAGGACCCTGGAAGTTGGATACTATAATGTGATGATGTAACATTGAAGGCAGAAAGATTAAACAGTGATGGCCAAGAAAAAATCTAAGAGTAGAAAGTTTGGACACTATTTCTATCTACAAGTTGTCATTTGTGTGACTAACTTCCTTTTCATCTGAAAATCTGCAGCAGTTTCTCAGCTCTGTGCTACTTTCACTAGATCAAAATGCATTTACATATGAAAATACAAGAATACACATCACATCATCAACATCCCTGAGAAATCCCTAAAGATACTTTTTTTTTCCTCTGAAGTAAAGCTCTCTTATTGAGCAAGTTCAAAGGCAGAACAGAAATCAGGGTTTGGCAATTTGAAAAGATTTGGAGATGTCTCTATGCCTTCATTGGAGAATGTCCACAAATCCTTGGGAAGACTGCTTTGACTCTGTGCTGAACAGCCAGGGCTTCTAAAGCCACCTTTAGAGCTCCTAATATTTTTCCAAGGCATTGGGGGAGGGTTTAGGTCAGAGAAGTAGCACAAAACTTAGATTCCTGCTATATCTCCAAATGTATAATAAACCACCCCCTCTGCCCCAGCTATAAGGATGTAGTGTAACTGATCATCTGGGAGAAAGTCTAGACATTTTACATCATGCAAGCCTCTTTGCTAGGTTTTCCTTGTAAGAATAAATGTTAAAGCAATATATGAGGTAATTGTTAAACTGATTGACATCCTTTCATGATATTTTAAAAGATCAATACATCTGTGATCTTACTGATGCTGCTATTCATTCTATTGATTGAAATCACAGCCCACTCATGCCTTTTCATCCTATATCATGCTTGTCCATAAACTACTATAAATAATGCATGAGAAGTCTGATATACCAGCAATCTTACTCTAGTTTTTTAGATTTTTTTATTTTTAGTTTTTTTTTTTATTGTGAAGGTACTACTAGTGCCCTGCACAGACCTTTTGTGGCTTACTGCTATTGGTAAGCAGCACATCTACTTTTCCAGTTATACATCTCTTTAATGTAATTGTGATTTATAGATAGAGGTTCAAAATTGATAAAGTAATTTATATGGTTTACCATTTAGCCCAAGCTCTTTTGGCCCAGCTGAAAGAATGCCCCATTGATTAATAGAGAATAGGAATTTGGCATGAACCAATGGCATGAACCATTGTGGTCTATGAGTTGGTCAAGACTACCAAAGTGCATAATGTAGATGTTAACTCCAAAGTTTATCACATAGAAAATTGGAGTGATATATTTGTGGTCTTTCTTCCTCAAAATTTCCTTGATTTTTCATGCATTTAGCATTTGTTATTTTGTTTAATACTCATTAACAACTCATTAACAAAAAATTACATATGTATGTATACACTATATCTCCCTGTTATATTATAAATTCATTGAAAGTAAAATCTTATCTAAACTTGGTATCCTTTTTCAAACTTTTTATTTTCTCTAGTTTCTAACAAAATAAATGCTTAATAAATGTTTTTGAAACTGAATTAAATTGAGGGAGAAGATAAAGAAGTTGAAGGAGTTGAAAAGTTTTTGAGGACATTAAGGGAATTTATACCTGTTAGGGAGGACTATAGAGGGTCTCTTGTTAAGTGGTCATTTCTTCCAGGAAAATTGAATGCCTACATCATGAAACAATGAAGTAAGCTAACACAATTTTCAGTTTAGACTTCAATGAATTATTTTCTGGCCACTTCTACCTATAGTTGCAAGAGAAGAGAAGACTAACGCAATAGTTATTGTTCTAATCTAAGCACAAAATGGGTAGGGCTACTTTATAGGTGGATACCAACTTAATGTGAAGCCTTTTACCAAAAAGTAAATCATGCTCATTGGATGGATTCTCATATGAATTTGTCTTATGCTGAATTGTGCTCTAAAATTAATAATGTAAAGTTATAACATAACTTGGGAATTAGCTCTTTTCACTTTGTATTTCCTGGCAACATTGCCATAAGATTCAGCCTTCTTTTCCTAGCTTAGATGGTTTGAGGCCCAAGAACAGATTCCAGAATACATGAGACTTATGGGTGATTTCTATATAATACAGAAACAAGATTTATTTATTGTATAATTCCCTCTAGGTCTACAGGATACTGTATGTGTAACCCGATTCAAAGTGTTGTTGCAGGCATCACTCTAGATACACTAAAGAAACAAATAAACAAAAAAATTGTTAGAATATGTTAACTTTCCTCTGTGACAATAGTTTAACACAAATTGACTAGGGCAAGGAATTTGATTTTCTTTCATTTGAGACTCTCTGGATCATGTTTTAGGCAGCCTTGATTTTCTGATTTTTTTAAATGAATTATCCAAAAAATTGTACCAATCCTGTTCTTTTATCTGGACATAGAAAAACTTTAGAAATGGGTGAGGAATTCAAGAAGGAGGGAGAGTTTGGTAGAATGGGTTGATACTAATGTTTTTCCAGCTGTAAAAAAAGAATACAATGATGAAAAAAGAATCTTCATTTTTAAGCATCTGAGAACATGCTGCCAACCAAAGAGATTTAACAGCTAGAAAAATAACATATACTCTACGCCAAATATCTTTTGGAGAGATTTGTAATTCCTGATGGTACGTCCTATGAACTAGGGACAGATTGGTTGTTTCCAACTCAGTTTTGTGACACTCTGACAGCATGTGTTAGTTACCACACTTCTCAACCTACAAATGCCAAAGACCATGGAGCAGATTAGTGGAAAAACTGCTGAATAGGGTTAGAGAGCGGTCCGGCCCCAGCCCTAGGGGTGGCGGGGGTGGCTCAGAGGTAGCAGCAGCAGCAGCAGGAAGCTCCTGTGGCTGGCCTCACATGGTGGGAAGAGTCAAGGAGGATAAGAGTGAGAGTGCAAGGAGCGTTTTGCTGGTGCATAGGGAGCTTTGCCCTGCTTGGATCTGGGTCACTGCCTGGGTTGGTGGTTGTTGAAGGAGGAGGAGTGCTGCTGTAGGAGAGCTTGCAGTGACAGTGGAGTAGAAGTTTTTCTGAAAACAGCAGCACAGCCCCTAAAGCTTGGGACAAAGCACTCTCTATTCTACAAGCAGTCATACCCTGACAAAAAGCTCAAAGGTCAAGTAGTTGGCTGGGAACATGGCCAGGGAGCAAAAAAGGACACAGACTCAGACTCAGACTCTAGAATCTTTTTGGTGACAAAGAAGATCAAAATATATAGCCAGAAGAAGTCAACAAAGTCAAAGAGCCCACATCAAAAGCCTCCAAGAAAAACATGAATTGGTCTTGGGCCATGGAAGAGCTCAAAAGGGATTTGGAAAATCAAGTAAGAGAAGTAGAGGAAAAATTGGGAAGAGAAATGAAAGTGATGCAAGTCAATGACTTGCTAAAGGAGACCCAAAAAAATACGGAAGAAAATAACACCTTAAAAAATAGACTAACCCAAATGGCAAAAGAGCTCCAAAAAGCCAGTGAGAAGAATGCCTTGAAAGGCAAAATTAGCCAAATGGAAAAGGAGGTACAAAGGTCCACTGAAGAAAATGCTACCTTAAAAATTAGACTGGAACAAGTGGAAGCTAGTGACTTTATGAGAAATCAAGATATTATAAAACAGAACCAAAGGAATGAAAAAATGGAAGACAATGTGAAACATCTCATTGGAAAAATCACTGACCTGGAGAATAGACCCAGGAGAGGTAATTTAAAAATTATTTGACTACCTGAAAGCCATGATCAAAAGAAGAGACTAGACATCATCTTTCAAGAAATTATCAAGGACAACTGCCCTGATATTCTAGATCCAGAGAGTAAAATAGAAATTGAAAGAATCCACCAATCACCTCTTGACAAAGATCCCAAAAAGAAAACTCCTAGGAATATTGTCACCAAATTCCAGAGTTTCCAGGTCAAGGAGAAAATACTGCAAGCAGCCAGAAAGAAACAATTTGAATATTGTGGAAACACAATCAGGATAACACAAGATCTAGCAGCTTCTACATTAAGGGATTGAAGGGCTTAAAATATGATATTCCAGAGGTCAAAAGAGCTAGGATGAAAAGCAAGAATCACCTACCCAGCAAAACTGAGTATAATGTTCCAAGGCAAAATATGGATTTTCAATAAAATAGAGGACTTTCAAACTTTCTTGATGAAAAGACCAGAACTGAATAGAAAATTTGACTTTCAAACACAAAAACCAAGAGAAGCATGAAAAAGTAAACATGAAAGAAATCATAAGGGACTTACTAATGTTGACCTGTTTTATTTACATTCCTACATGGAAAGATGACATGTGTAATTCATGAGACCTTTCTCAGTGTTAGGGTGGTTGAAGGCAATATACGTATATATATAGACAGAGGGCACAGGATGAGTTGAATATGAAGGGATGATATCTTAAAAATGAAATAAAATTAAGGGGTGAGAGAGGAACATATTGAGAGAGGGAGAAAGGGAGAGATAAAAGGGAGAGATAAATTATCTCACATAAAAGTGGCAAGAAAAAGCAGTTCTGTGGGAAGGGAAGAGGGGGCAGGTGAAGGGGAATGAGTAAATCTTGCTCTCATCGGATTTGACCTGAGGAGAGAATAACATACACACTCAATTGAGTATGTTACCCCACAGGAAAGTAGGGGAAAATGGATTAAAAAATGGGGGATGATAGAAGGGAAGGCAGATAGGGGGAGGAGGTAATCAAAAGCAAACACTTTTGAAAAGGGACAGGGTCAAGGAAGAAAATTGAATAAAGGGGGACAGGATAGGATGGAGGGAAATATAGTCTTTTACAACATGAGTATTGTGGAAATGTTTTACATAATGATACATGTGTGGCATATGTTGAATTGCTTGCCTTCTTAAGGAGGCTGAGTGGAAAGGGAAGAGGGGAGAGAATTTGGAACTCAAAGTTTTAAAAGCAGATGCTCAAAAAAAGTTGTTTTTGCATGCAACTGAGAAATAAGATATATAGGGAATGGGGCATGAAAATCTATCCTGCCCTACAAGAAAGTAAGGGGAAAAGGGATGTGGTGGGGGGTGGGGAGTGGGTGACAGAAGGGAGGGCAAACAGGGCAATCAGAATATATGCCATGTTGGAGTTGGGGGGAGGGTAGAAATGGTGAGAAAATTTGTAACTCAAAATCTTGTGGAAATCAATGTTGAAAACTAAAATATTAAATAATAAAATAAAGAAAAAAAGTTAATAAAAATAAATAATCTAATCCTAAAAAAAAGAAAGTGAGCAGATGGATATGTTTTTATCATATTCTATTAGGTTCCTGCATCAGACTTCTGCATCCCATTCTTAAACTATAGTTGTGAGGAAGTGAAATCTTGTAGTTTTTACAGAAGTAAATATTTATTTCCTGGTTTGTTTGTTTTTTTAGTGTCTTGAAAATTGTTGGTAGGAAGTTGTTAAAATGATATTTTCCTATGTAATTTCAATTTTTTTGTTAATCTCTTTAGCATGATGATTTGTTTAAACATCCATGCTTGTTCTGGACTACCATAGAAAGTAAACTAGTTTTTATTATTTTTGCCATTCACAAAGAAGTCAAATAACTAAGTTCTAATCTTAAAGCAAAAAAAGAAAAGATGTGGTTGGATTTATAGGACCTAGGATCATTTGGGGAGGAGGGAAGTTGTAGGGGCAACATATGTAAAACCACATTGTGTAGTGTCTCATTTTATGGGGTTTTTTGGAGAGGAGGGGTTGTGTTGGAATGGGATATTGCTAATGATCATATACAAATTTCATTTGCTAGCAAATTTTTAATATACGGACCTGGGTTGCAAAATGTAGAACCTTTTTTTCATTCATTTTTTCTTTCCTCTTCTATCGTATACACCTATTTCCCTCTTCATTTTGTTTTTTTAGCAAAATTGGATGGCAAAGCACTTTGATTTTAAAAAAAACTTTATTCTGAGAATGCGTCTAGAGTTCTAAAGTGGTCCCTGGAATGCACACAAAAACAAATAAAAAGCCTTTTGTCCTAGGACATGGTCTGTGGCGGTCCAGTGGGCTGGTGGCACAGCAGCAGAGAAGATGCTGAAAATGGCTCAGGTAGAAGGGAAGAAGCATGCTCTGCAAATGGCTAGAGACAGTGGCCTAGTGGAAAGGTCATTGGTTTTAAAGTCAAAAGATCTTGATTCCAGTCCTGGCTCTCAGATTCATTAATTAAATAACTTCAAGCAAGTCATTGTTTCCTTATATGTAAAATGGTAGTATTGATGTATACATACTTAATTTATATAGCTGTGGGAAAATGTTTTCTGAATTTTTCAGTGCTATATAAGTATGATTTATCATTATCATATGTCGGCTTGACCCTGGATCCTGGGATAAAACCCACAAGTTTCTGATGGTTCCTAATAGTTACTGAATTCTTTTCTAATGTTTGAAAATCATGTCTCTGACATTTTCTGTTAGAATTTTGATTCAGGGATCAATGGCAAGTTGATCAATCTATCACATGTAGACTCATTCATTCCCCTTTTTGATTACTGGGGGATTTGGTCATCTCCAGGCTTCTGACAGTTCTGCCTACACACACACACACACACACACACACACACACACACACGTACGTACATTTTTAGAAATGTATCTATACTCTCTGAGAAATGATATGTGTGATTTCCTTTAGCGTTCTCATTATTAACTCTGTAATCCTGAGCAATTTCATTTGGGCCTAGAGGCCTGAACAGTTTTAAAACAGCGAGATTCATTGACCATTTCATTAATCGTCTTGGGCTATCATTACCTCTCAATAATGTTCTACCATATGGAGTTTGAAGAGCATTCACACCACTGGTTAAGATGGACTATAGATCTTCCTCCTCATTAACATCTATTAACATTATACTATATCTGCAACCAGTGGGTGTTTTCCACTTTTTTATCAACTCAAAACATAGTTTTTTATGTCTTTAGCACTGTTTTATTTTACTTGTTTTTGCAAGATTCAGTTCATTCTTGAATTTGGCCTTTTATGTGCTTATCTTTTCTAGAAGTTCTTAGTCATGTCTCCCACTTTCCCTCTTCCATCAGATGTTCTTTTCTAATT